>NC_057794.1:474532068-474552464 GCF_018294505.1 Triticum aestivum
AGAGGGGCGGCCAGGGTGGGCCACACGCCCCCTCCCGCTCTGGTCTGAATTGGACTAGGAGAGGGGGGGCGGCACCCCCCTTTCCTTCTCCCTCTCCCCCTTCCTTTCCCCCTCCTAGTAGGAGTAGGAAAGAGGGGAGTCCTACTCCTACTAGGAGGAGGACTCCTCCTCCTTGGCGCGCCCTAGGGCCGGCCGGACTCCTCCCCTTGCTCCTTTATATACGGGGGCAGGGGCACCCCTAGACACACAAGTTGATCCTCGTGATCGTTTTCGTAGCCGTGTGCGGTGCCCCCTTCCACCATACTCCTCGATAGTATTGTAGTGGTGCTTAGGCGAAGCCGTGCGACAGTTGAACATCAAGATCGTCACCATGTTGTCGTGCTGACGGAACTCTTCCCCGACACTTTGCTGTATCGGAGTCCGGGGATCGTCATCGAGCTGTACGTGTGCTAGAACTCGGAGGTGTCATAGTTTCGGTGCTTGATCGGTCGGACCGTGAAGACGTACGACTACATCAACCGCGTTGTCATAACGCTTCCGCTGTCGGTCTACAAGGGTACGTAGATCACACTCTCCCCTCTCGTTGCTATGCATCACCATGATCTTGCGTGTGCGTAGGAAATTTTTTGAAATTACTACGTCCCCAACAGCTATATAGTAGCCCCACTGTCAAACTCCTATGCCTAAGTGAAAGTGTTAAAGCAATATAGTCCGATTGCCTTGTTTGCCACGCTATCACCTCCTTAATGGACCAAGACGTTGGATCAAGTGTGAATACGCGTTTTTCCGAACACCCCCGCATTATATATGCGTGGGGGCTGAAGCCGACGACTGCAAACTTTCAGGTTATATACATACATAAAACGGCCGCACAGGAGGCATCATAATACTTTCAGGCAAAAGTATAAACACATCCTTTATAATCCAAATAGCATTGTTTTTACAATTGGGATACATGTCACTCGAACATGATACTCTTCAAGCACTGAGCCTCTACTAAACGAGCACCTTCTAGGACTTATTCAAAATAGTGCTCGACCGAGACCTGGCCTACGGCCGGACCCCGGGTTGCAATAGCGGTGGCATCCATCTCTGCCCAGTATGTCTTAACACGGGCAAGAGCCATCCGCACACCCTCTATGCACACCGACCTCTTTACAGTGTCGATATGCGGCACAGCACCAAGGAATCATTGAACTAAACTAAAATAACTATTTGGCCTTGGTCCTTCTGGCCAAAGATGATCCACGACAGACCTCATGGCAAGCCCGGACAACCTATGGAGCTCCGCCCACTCGGCTATTTGCTCATTTAACAGCAGCGGACACGTTGGAGCACTGAACTGCGACCAGAACAACTTTTCCACTTCGTGATCTTTTTGATCTTTGAAAAACTTAGTCGCATTAGCAGCACTCGTTGCCAAGTCCAAGTACGCGTCTGCAGCACTCCATAATTGATCCAGAGGGGCATACTTCGATCTCCAAACTTCGTCCGCAACAAAAAGGGCTTCACAGCCGTGATATCTCTGGCTTGACGAAGTTCCTCCTTCGCCGCTCTGATTTTAGAGCGGGTTTCCTTGGCTGCTACCATGGCTTTCTTTGGGTCCGCCGCTTCCGCTTGGCTTTCCTTTTCAAGAAGCTCATACCGGTCGGCGGCATCCTTTAGCTCAACGGCCATCTTGGCTATTTTATCTTCGCTCTGGCGATGAGTAGCCCGTTCGGCTCTTAACTCTTCGGCCACCTTTAAGGCAGCTGCATCACTCCTCCTGGCTTGTTCCTTGGCTCAGGCAAGTTCCGCCTGAAGGGTCTCCACGGCGGCAGGTCCATCTGTAGTCACAGCATGTTATAGATACTAGCATCATGCTCCTCTTAATATCTGTTGACCACCGGAGAATACATACCATGTGCCTCATCAAGCCGCTTGTTCACAAGCACGATGTCGGCATCTGCCGTATCAAGTTCTCGCCTCAGTCTGGCAAACTCAGCAGTCCGGCCAGCCACCGGACCGTCAGCCGCCTGCACATGAAAGCAGCGCGATCATTACCTGGGACTATGATCCTCTGTTTGCCGCCTCTGGACAGCAACCAGAGTCTCAGGGGCTACTATCTGTATAGAGCACACCTAGCATGTGCGGTACCGTCAAAAAGTTTATATATTACTTTGCGTACCTCAAAGCCTCTTAGCAGGCTCATAAAAGCTTCATGCAACCCACTTTTGGCGGATGAGATCCTCTCAACCATCGTATCCATTAAAGTATGATGCTCCTCTGAGATAGTCGCTTGCCCCAAAAGACCCATCAGTACGTCCGGTTGTGCACCAGACAATCCCAGACTCTTTTTGTTGCTCTCCTTAGGAGCTGAATACTCCGGACTTTGGGTGGCTGAAGGGTTACCTTCTGGCATCGGCGGATCAGGAGAAATCCTCCATGATGACACCTCAGGGTCGTCCGCCCTAGGAGGCGGGGAGACAGGGGGAGGCGTTTTGCTATCCATCATCTCCGGAAGAAGATCCCCCGAAGACGAACTCTGTTGAGAAGGGCTACGAGCCGGACTGCAAGATATATGTCTCGGTTATTGTCCTCGGAGATAAAGCAGGATATATTTACCAAAGCACTCTTGATTCACTTACAACTTGGTGGAGGGTTGGCCCCCTTGCGGGAACTGTGTGGTAAGGACGCCCTCCGGGGCAGGGCCCCCGGTGAAGGTTTCTTCCCTTGTTTGGAAACCTTTGCTTCCAAGTCTTCGGAGGCGGTCCTTTTCCTTCCTTGGGGAGAGGGGATTCTAGAATCTTCTCCCCGATTATCCTCCTTCGGGGAGACACTAATTCCCCCGGTTTGGATGAGTGATGCATGAGGCCCGCTTTCGGCTTCTTTATTCCTCCCTTTATCTTCCCCTGACGGCACTTGATAAAGTGCGTGCTCAAGCATCCTGGCTAGTACAGGATCCGGTGAGCCTTCGGGAAGGGGGGCCGAACACCTGATTATCTTCGCCTTTCTTATCCAGTCCTGCCCAAGATCGATTTTTTCAGAATGATGTTGTCACAAATAAAAAGGCAGCATGTTCGGCCGCAGAATTACTTACCTGGGTATCTGGACGGTTGCAGTTGAGACCCGCATCCTCGGTGGTGTCCGGACACTTTATTCGTTATCCGAAGAACAATCCATACATCTCTTTGAGCGTCACGCCGAAGAACTGCTGAATAGTTTGCAGTCCTTCCGGGTTGAACTCCCACATACGGAGAGATCGACGTTGGCATGGTAGGACCTGACGAACTAGCATGACTTGCATTACCTTGACAAGGCTGACATATCTCTTGAGGAGATCTCAGATGCGACTCTGTAATGTCGGCACGTCATTAACTGGCCCCCAGTCCAGCCCCTTGTTGACCCATGACTCCAGTTGCGGCGGGGGGACCGAACGGAAGGTGGGGGAAGCTACCCACTTAGTACTTCGGGGAGCTATGATATAAAACCACTCCCGCTGCCATAAGTTGGACACCTCCGGGAAGGAACCCTTTGGCCATGGAGCATCGGCACCTTTGCTTATTATGGCACCTCCGCATTCTGCGCGTCGCCCATCGATCATCTTCGGCTTCACATTGAAGGTCTTGAGCCATAAGCCGAAGTGTGGGGTGATGCGGAGGAAGGCCCCACACACGACGATAAATGACAAGATGTGAAGGATGGAATCTGGGGCTAGATCATGGAAATCGAGCCTGTAACAGAACATAAGCCCTCTAACAAAGGGATCAAGACTAAAGCCTAGCCCTCAGAGGAAGTGGGAAACAAATATGACACTCTCGTTAGTTTCGGGGGTGGGGATGACCTGACCTGCCCTTGAGCAGGCAGCCTATGCGAGATTTCAGCGGTCAGATACCTGGCTTCTCTTAGCTTCTTGATGTCCTCCTCTGTGACAGAAGAGGCCATCCACCAACCTTGAAGGTTGGATCCGGACATGGTTGAAGGTCCGAAATGCTTAGCCTGAGCCTTGGGTGTTGGAACTCGAGGTGGGGGAGGGGAAGGATCGAGCGCGAGAAGAAAAGGACAGGCCTTGGCCCCTTTATAAAGAGGATGAATATCAAGTGTCCTCCGCGTGGCCGTTCTGAACTTGCCTAAAATCGAGGAGTCATACCAGCAGGCGCGATTGGGTTACCCACACCCGTGAGAAAACCGCCTCGCAATATGTGCAGTAGCTGATTGAGAAAAACGGTTTGAATAATGACTGGGCCATGGCGTGATGTCACGCTATAAAAGTTGTCAGCAGATTAGATTTGTGGAAATATTATACTCTCTACGGTAGTATGTGAAATTTGTTTTGCAGAGCCGGACACTATCCTTGTGTTCGAAATCTTCTATGGAGTATTCGGAGGAGGAACCCGCCTTGCAATGCCGAAGACAATCTGCGCGCCGGACTCATCTTCATTGAAGCCTGGTTCAGGGGCTACTGAGGGAGTCCTAGATTAGGGGGTCCTCGGATAGCTAGACTATATTCTTTGGCCGGATTGTTGGACTATGAAGATACAAGATTGAAGACTTCGTCCTGTGTCCGGGTGGGACTCTCCTTTGCGTGGAAGGCAAGCTTGGAAATTCGAATATGTAGATCTCCTCCCTTGTAACCGACTCTGTGTAACCCTAGCCCCCTCCGGTGTCTATATAAACCGGAGGGTTTAGTCCGTAGGACAACAACAATCATAATCATAGGCTAGCTTCTAGGGTTTAGCCTCTACGATCTCGTGGTAGATCAACTCTTGTAATACTCATATCATCAAGATCAATCAAGCAGGAAGTAGGGTATTACCTCCATCGAGAGGGCCCGAACCTGGGTAAACATTGTGTCCCCCGCCTCCTGTTACCATCCGCCTTAGACGCACAGTTCGGGACCCCCTACCCGAGATCCGCCGGTTTTGACACCGACACACGTTGGATCAACGTGAATACTTTAGGGATTGTCGCTTGACTCAAAAAGGGAAACTATTATGGGATCAAATTCATATGTTGCATTGGTATGCTCGGGAACTATGCTTGAGATATGACTATACTTGTTGCTCTAGGATGAAGGCTCCACGCCTTCCTTTTTCATGCAAATTTAATGATGATAAAACCTTGGCTTCTTATGCTAATGGTATATATGATTACTATGATGTGGAACAAATGGAAGAATTTGTTGCTTTTATGGGTGCTTATGAAATTGAATCTTTGTTTAAAGAGTGTGAAAATCTTGATGATGTTGTTTATTACTTGAGCATGATAGTCCTATTATCTTTATGTTGAACATGAAATTGTTGCTATTGCACCCACGCATGATAGTCCTATTATCTTTTTGAATTCTCCCAACTACACTATATCAGAGAAGTTTGCCCTTATTAAGGATTATATTGATGGGTTGCGTTTTACTATTACACATGATGATTTTGATAGATATAATATGCATGTGCTTGCTGCTCCTACTTGCAATTATTATGAGAGAGGAACTACATCTCTGCCTCTCTATGTTTCCAACATGATAAAATTGCAAGAAACTGTTTATACTATGCATTGGCATTTACTTTGTGTGCATGAATTGTTCTTTTATGACATGCCGATGCATAGGAAGAGAGTTAAACTTCGTCATTACATGATATATGTTACTTTGTGCTCACTACTAAATTACACATCATTGTTAATTAAAATTGGCTTTGATATACCTTGGGATCCGGGTGGATTCATTACTTGAGCACTATATGCATAGCTTAATGGCTTTAAAGAAAGCGCTGCCAGGGAGACAACCCGGAAGTTTTAGAGAGTCATTTATTTCTGTTGAGTGCTTTTATAAAGTTTAAAAACAAAAAATAAAGAGGAGAACCCAAAAAATTTCATAAAGGAAAGTGAAAGTGAGAGAGACAAGCATTGTTGAAGTGGGGGAAGTCCTTGAACTTCGTTCATGCTCACGGAAACCTTGTGAATCTTGATTAGAGAAACTTTTCAACAAAAATAATTATCCACTTGTACAATTTCATTGTATTATAAAAATAATGTGCCAAGGTTTGCCTTTAGGATGTTTTAGATCACTTGTTGGTTTGTGCGGTGCAGAACAGAAACTTTGGCTGTAGTGCGTGATTTTACATTTTTTTGCTGGAACGTCAAACAGTTCTAAAACTTTTTGCACTGTCTTTCTATACAAATTGTTTATTTTTACTAATTTTCGCAGAATTTTTGGAGTACCAGAGATATGGTTAATGTTCAGATTACTACATATTGTCCTGTTTAAGACAGATTCTGTGTTTGATGCATAGTTTGCTTGTTTTGATGAAACTATCAATTTCAGTGGATTAAGCCCTGAAAAAGTTATATTACAGTAGCTACAATGCAAAAACAAAATATGAATTGGTTTACAACAGTACTTAGAGTAGTGATTTGCTTTATTATACTAACGGATCTTACCGAATTTTCTGTTGAGTTTTGTGTGATTGAAGTTTTCAAGTTTTGGGAGAGATCACGATGGATGAAGGAATAAGGAGTGGCAAGAGCCTAAGCTTGGGGATGCCCGAGGCACCCCAAGGAAATATTCAAGGACTCCCAATCAACCAAGCTTGGGGATGCCCCGGAAGGCATCCCCTCTTTCTTCTAATGATCATCGGTAATTAGGGATGGCAATTTTGCCCATGGGTATGGGTACCCGCGGATACCGTACTCGAAAACAATGGGCATGGGTGAAACTTTCTACATTTTCATACCCATGGGTAATGGGTATCCATACCCGCAAAATATATGGGTAGGGTATGGGTATGAAGTTATACCCATGGGTAACCCAATGGATACCCAAAATATTAATAAATAAATTAAATCGTATAATATATGGGTAATCGTATAGTAATTACCTTAACTAGCCCATGGACCACAGGCCCATAGCCGGCCATCCCACTAGACCCCTCGTAATCCTACAGTATTATCTTCTCTGCTTTTCCTCGACCTCGAAAGACGAAGCAATTGAGGGCGCAGTTACTCGTCGTCGTCGTTGATTCATCCGAGGCGCCCCACTACTCTGCATCTTCGATTCTTCATCTCCCTTACTTATACTTAATCCTTTCCCAATTCCCAGTCACTTCTACCCATCCCCGTCCAGCTTTGCCGCCGCCTAGGGGCAGCTCGTTGGCCGCCCGCTAGGGCTGCTCCCTCGCCGCCCCTCCTTCGGCCGGCTAGAGCCTCACCCAGGCTGCCCTTCCTTCCCGCCGACTAGATCTGCTCGCTGGCCGCCTGTCCTTGACGCTGGGTAGGGCTCTTCACTACTCCTCCAGCGACCATGGCTGGTAGAGGTCAAAGAGTCAAAGCTCAAAAATCACGTGGAGTGGAGAAGCAGAGCAACGTTAGTTCAAGGTAAGAGGTGAGTATTTTTCTTTAGTGATGGCATATAGTAATCCTAAACTGCCCTGATAATTTTTCTTTAGTGATGGAATTTTGATGGCATAAAAAGATCACTTGTGATAGAATATAGTACGCATAAATTTGCTTTAGTGATGGAATTTTGATGGCATAAAAAGATCACTTGTGATAGCATATAGTACGCATAAATTTTCTTTAGTGTGGAATTTTGATGGCATATAGTAAGCATAAATTCACATCATAATTTTTGCCTATTTTTTAAGGTTGTTGGAATGGCGTCCCCTAACACCGGCTCATCACCATCACCCGCAGAAGAGAGGTCAGCTGTGAATATGTCTGCAGTACAGCAAGGTGATGCTGCTGAAAGTGAGGTAGTGAATGCTGGTACACAATCTGGTTCTAAGAGAAAACGTAGATCTGTGGTTTGGAATGATTTTGAGGAAGTAATTGTTGATGGGAAATTGAAAGCTGAATGTGTGTTCTGTCACAAGAAACTTAGTGGGGAACAGTCTCATGGGACCTCACATTTAAGGTCTCATTGGGAAACTTGTGATGCTAAGAAATCCAAAGATACAAAACAACAAAAATTGAGGTTGACAAAAGGTGATGCTGGGAAAGTCAATTTAGAGAACTATGTATTCGACCAAGATGTTGCTAGGAAAGAACTTGCTATCATGATATGCATGATTACCCTCTGTCCATGGTTAATCATGCTAGTTTCAGATCTTTTTGTGCATCCTTACAACCTATGTTCAAGATGGTCAGTAGAAATACAATTAAGAATGATATATCTCCATCAAACACAAAAGAATGCCATGATCCAGTATTTCGCAAAATTCAACCATCGAGTGGCTGTGACTAGTGACTTGTGGACTGTTGGACATCAAAAGAAAGGCTATATGGTTGTTACTACACATTTCATTGATGAAGACTGGGAATTAAAGAGTTTTCTCTTAAGGTAAAAAACATATCCATGGATTGTAATTTGAAACTATTTTATCTACATGTAAATCTGAAACTGTTTTCTCTACTCGCTCTTTGAAACTGATTTGTGTATTATATTCCAAGTTCATGTATGTGCCATGCCCTCATAACTCTGAAGTTATATGCGAAGCACTACATCAAGTCCTCGTCGAGTGGCATCTTGAGAGGAAGATATCGACAGTGACTCTTGACAATTGTGCGGCAAATGATAAAGCTATTTGGAATATGGAAGATAAGTTGGATTCTAACTCTCTTATGTTGCAAGGCAAGCTAATCCATATGCGTTGTTGTGCACATATATTAAATTTGATTGTTCAAGATGGAATGAGTGTCTTGAAAGAAGGTATAGAGAGGGTCCGTGATAGTGTTGCTTATTGGTCTGCCACACCAAAGAGGCATGAAAGGTTTGAAAAGATGGCACGCACTCTGAACATTCCATACACTAGAAAGATTGGACTTGATTGTAAAACACGATGGAACTCAACTTATCTCATGCTTAGCACTGCATTGCCATATCAAGAAATTTTTTATCGTCTAAGTCAACAACTTAAACAGTTTGATTGTTGTCCAACAATAGAAGATTGGAATTTTGCGAAGGAGGTTTGTGATAAGCTAAAGATCTTTTATGATATCACAGAGTTATTGTCAGGCACTAAATACGTGACATCTAATATTTTGTTTCCAAAGATATGTTGTATTCGTTTGGTAATAAGGAAATGGTCAGCTACTAATAATGAATTGATGCAAAAGATATGCGAAGAAATGAAAGAAAAGTTCGATAAGTATTGGCTTGATGTGCATGGTCTTATGGCCATGGCAACTATTCTTGATCCTAGGTATAAAACTCACATGCTGCAGGCTTTATTTGGATCTCTTTATGGATATGAACATGCAGCCAATAAAGTTGATGAGCTAAAAAAACTTATGGTTGAATTGTTGCTTGAATACAAAGAATCTGACGAGCCTGCTGCTTCTGTCCAAGTTGCTGCCCAAGTTGACAAAGATCAGGAGGATGAAGCGGGCATATTACTTGATCAATATATGATGCAGCAGCCCATTGTTTCTTCTCAGCTACGCACAGAATTGGACTTGTACTTAGAGGAGCCTGCTCTCCCTAGAACACAAGAGGTTGACATCATTACTTGGTGGAAGGTTGGAGGTATGAAGTATCCCACCTTGCAAAGGATTGCTCGTGATATATTACCCATTCCAGTCACAACCATGGCATCCGAATATGCATTTAGTACCAGTGGCAGAATACTTAGTGCACATCGAAGTCTCCTTGCACCCAAAACCACAGAAGCTCTTATGTGCATGCAAGCATGGAGTCGTGCTAATATGTTTGGTAATAATCCATTCATTTCAGTCATGAATAATTATGAATTGTATTTTGTTTTCTTTGACTATCTTCTAACTAAATGTCGAATAACTTTGCTTTAGATAATGTCACATCCGACCACTTTGCGATTCAATCTGTTCTTGAAGATGAACAAGAAGCTATGGTAACAATATGTTGCATCCATTTACAACTTATCCTGTTCATACCAATGATATTATTGTGTACATCCTTACCTTATACTTTTTATTTCTTTTGCAGGAGGAATGTGAATCTGAAATCACCATTGAAGACTAAAATGAGCAAGTGGCGTGCAGGAGGGTCATGTTGTTCGCATTGAAGCATGGGCGCACATTGTTGTTGTTCATTCCATGTTGTTTGGCTCATCGGCTGATTGTTCTTAGCAGCATTGCAAGTTTGCAAATTATTGTTTTTCTCAATGTTAGTTTGTAATGGAGAATAAGACCTTTAATTATGTGTCAATTGTCATTGTGAACTTTTATGTAAGTGCAAACCTGATTCTGATGGATGAGTACCTGAATTTAGACCTTTTTCTCATCTTAATTTTGTTACGTCAATGCTATATATTATGCCCACCGGATACCCATTGGGTA
The DNA here is from genome assembly GCF_018294505.1 of Triticum aestivum. Lineage (NCBI taxonomy): Eukaryota > Viridiplantae > Streptophyta > Magnoliopsida > Poales > Poaceae > Triticum > Triticum aestivum. Next base: position 474,542,359 of record NC_057794.1, read on the forward strand.
TAGGATACCCGATGGGTATGGGCATGGGTACCAATTCGTGCCCATGGATAGTGAAGTGGGTGGGTATAGAAAACAAAATTGGGTATGGGTTTGGGTAGAAAAAGGTCGTACCCGCCCATACCCTACCCATTGCCATCCCTATCGGTAATTTCACTTGGAGCTATATTTTTATTCGTCACATGATATGCGTAAATCTTGGAGCGTCTTTTGCATTTAGTTTTCACTTTTCTTTGATGCACCATGCTGGTATGAGATAGTCCTTGGTTGATTTGTAGAATGCTAATTGCACTTCACTTATATCTTTTGAGTATGTTTTTATAGAATGCTTCATGTGCTTTGCTTATATCATTTGAAGTTTGGATTGCCTGCATCTCTTCATATAGAAAACCACCATTTATAGAATGCTCTTTTGCTTCACTTATATTTGTTAGAGAGTGGGCATATATTTTGTAGAAAGAATTAGACTATCTTGCTTCACTTATATCTATTTAGAGAGATGACAGGAATTGGTCATTCACATGGTTAGTCATAAAATCCTACATAAAACTTGTAGATCACTGAATATGATATGTTTGATTCCTTGCAATAGTTTTGTGATATAAAAATGGTGATATTAAAGTCATGCTAGTGGGTAGTTGTGGATTGTAGAAATACTTGTGTTGAAGTTTGTGATTCCCGTAGCATGCACGTATGGTGAACCGTTATGTGATGAAATCGGAGCATGATTTATTTATTGATTGTCTTCCTTATGAGTGGCGGTCAGGGATGAGCGATGGCCTTTTCCTACCAATCTACCCCCCTAGGAGCATGTGCATAGTACTTTGTTTCGATGACTAATATATTTTTACAATAAGTATGTGAGTTCTTTATGACTAATGTTGAGTCTGTGGATTATATGCACTCTCACCCTTCCATCATTGCTAGCCTCTTCGGTACCATGCATTGCCCTTTCTTGCCTCGAGAGTTGGTGCAAACTTCGCTGGTGCATCCAAACCCCGTGATATGATATGCTCTATCACACATAAGCCTCCTTATATCTTCCTCAAAACAGCCACAACACCTACCTATCATGGCATTTCCATAGCCAATCCGAGATATATTGCCATGCAACTTCCACCATCATCATATACATGACTTGAGCATTCATTGTCATATTGCTTTGCATGACCGTAAGATAGCTAGCATGATGTTTTCATGGCTTGTCCGTTTTTTGATGGCATTGCTATGCTAGATCATTGCACATCCTGGTACACTGCCGGATGCATTCATATAGAGTCATATTGTTCTAGATATCGAATTGTAATATTGAGTTGTAAGTAAATAAAAGTGTGATGATCATCATTATTAGAGCATTGTCCCATGTGAGGAAAGGATGATGGAAGCTATGATTCCCTCACAAGTTGGGATGAGTCTCCGGACTTTACAAAAAAAGAGAGGCCAAAGAAGCCCAAATAAAAAAGAGGGCAAAGAAGCCCACCAAAACGAAAAAACAAAAAATGAGAGAAAAAGAGAGAAGGGGCAATGCTACTATCCTTTTACCACACTTGTGCTTCAGAGTAGCACCATGTTCTTCATATAGAGAGTCTCTTGAGTTATCACTTTCATATACTAGTGGGAATTTTCATTATAGAACTTGGCTTGCATATTCCGATGATGGGCTTCCTCAAATGCCCGAGGTCTTCATGAGCAAGCAAGTTCGATGCACACCCACTTAGTTTCAGTTTGGGCTTTCAGACACTTATAGCTCTTAGTGCATCTGTTGCATGGCAATCCCTACTCCTCACATTGACATCAATTAATGGGCATCTCCATAGCCCATTGATTAAGCGCGTCGATGTGAGACTTTCTTCCTTTTTGTCTTCTCCACACAACCTCCATCATCATATTCTATTCCACCTATAGTGGTATATCCATGGCTCACGCTCATGTATTGCGTGAAAGTTGAAAAGGTTTGAGAACATCAAAAGTATGAAACAATTGATTGGCTTGTCATCGGGGTTCTCCATGATTTGAATATTTTGTGTGGTGAAGATGGAGTATAGCCAGACCATATGATTTTGTAGGGATAACTTTCTTTGGCCATGTTATTTTGAAAAGACATCATTGCTTTATTTGTATGCTTGAAGTATTATCGTCTTAATGTCAAAAGATAGACTATTGCCTTGAATCACTTGTGTCTTAATATTCATGCCATGATTAGATTACATGATCAAGATTATTCTAGGTAGCATTCCACATCAAAAAATTATCTTTTTTTATCATTTACCTACTCGAGGATGAGCAGGAATTAAGCTTGGGGATGCTGATACGTCTCCGTCGTATCTATAATTTTTTACTGTTCCATGCCAATATTCTACAACTTTCATATACTTTTGGCAACTTTTTATACTATTTTTGGGACTAACATATTGATCCAGTGCCTAGTGCAAGTTCCTGTTTGTTGCATGTTTTTTGTTTCGTAGAAAATCCATATCAAATGGAGTCCAAATGGGATAAAACGGACGGAGAATATTTTTGGAATATTTGTGAAATATGGGAAGAAGAATCAACGCGAGACGATGCCCGAGGGGGGCACGAGGCAGGGGGCGCGCCTGCCCCCTGAGCGCGCCCCTGACCCTCATGGGACCCCTGTAAGCTGGTTGTTGCTCTTATTTGGCCACAAGAAAGCTAATTTTTGGAGAAAAATTTGGGCGAAGGTTTCAATCCAATCGGAGTTATGGATCTCCGGATATATAAGAAATGGTGAAAGGGCAGAATCCCATAACGCGGAAACAGGAGAGACAGAGAGACAGATCCAATCTGGGAGGGGCTCTCGCCCCTCCCATGCCATGGAGACCAAGGACCAGAGGGGAAACCCTTCTCCCATCTAGGGAGGAGGTCAAGGAAGAAGAATAAGAAGGGGGGATCTCTCCCCCTCGCTTCCGGTGGCGCCGGAACACCGCCGGGGGCCATCATCATCACCGCAATCTACACCAACACCTCCGCCATCTTCACCAACATCTCCATCACCTTCCCCCTCTATCTACAGCGGTCCACTCTCCTGCAACCCGCTGTACCCTCTACTTGAACATGGTGCTTTATGCTTCATATTATTATCCAATGATGTGTTGCCATCCTATGATGTCTGAGTAGATTTTCGTTGTCCTATCGATGATTGGTGAATTACTATGATTGATTTAATTTGCTTGTGGTTATGTTGCTGTCCTTTGGTGCCCATCATATGAGCGCGCGCCTGGATCACACCATAGGGTTAGTTGTATGTTGATAGGACTATGTATTGGAGGGCAAGCGCGATAGAAGCTTCAATCTAGCATAGAAATTGATGCATACGGGATTGAAGGGGGACCAATATATCTTAATGCTATGGTTGGGTTTTACCTTAATGAACGTTAGTAGTTGCGGATGCTTGCTAATAGTTCCAATCATAAGTGCATAGAATTCCAAGTCAGGGATGGCATGCTAGCAGTGGCCTCTCCCACGTAAAACTTGCTATCGGTCTAGTAAAGTAGTCAATTTCTTAGGGACGATTTCGCAACTCCTACCACCACTTTTCCACACTCGCTATACTAAATTTATTTCTTCTTTACCTAAACAGCCCCTACTTTTTATTTACGTGCACTTTATATTCTTGCAAAGCTATCAAAAAACACCTACAAAGTACTTCTAGTTTCGTACTTGTTCTAGGTAAAGTGAACGGTAAGCGTGCGTAGAGTTGTATCGGTGGTCGATAGAACTTGAGGGAATATTTGTTCTACCTTTAGCTCCTCATTGGGTTCGACACTCTTACTTATCGAAAGATGCTACAATTTATCCCCTATACTTGTGGGTTATCATCCACCTACCTCGGAGGATCAGGTGGGCTGAATATGGGTGGGAACCAGCCCCCTAGTGGGCTGGTGCGCCCCCACCTGAGGGCCCAAGGCGCCTAGGGTTGGAAACCCTAGGGGGTGGGGGCGCCTCCCACACCTACTTGGAGGGCAAGTCTCCCCCCTTGGCCGTCGCCCCCCCCTCTAAATGCATCTATGGGGTTGGCCCCCTCTTCCTTTCCCCCTATAAATAGTGAGGGGGTGGGAGGGCAGCCGCTGTCGGTGTCAAAACTGGCGGATCTCGGGCAGGTGGTCCCGAACTGTGCATCTGGGATCGATGGTAACAGGAGACGGGGGACACAATGTTTGACCCAGGTTCGAGCCCTCTCTATGGAGGTAACACCCTACGTCCTGCTTGATTGATCTTGATGAATATGAGTATTACAAGAGTTGATCTACCACGAGATCGTAATGGCTAAACCCTAAGAGTCTAACCTGGCTATGATTATTCAGGGGATCTACGGACCTAGCCCTCCGGTTTATATAAGCACAGGAGGGATCTAGGGTTACACATGGTCGGTTACAAAGAAAGGAATATTCATATTTGGTTGCCAAGCTTGCCTCCCATGCCAAGGAGAGTCCCATCCGGACACGGGTAGAGTCTTCGGTCTTCATATATTCACAGCCCATCAGTCCGGCCCATATCCAATAGGTCGGACGCCCGAGGACCCCTTAGTCCAGGACTTCCTCAGTAGCCCCCGAACCAGACTTCAATGACGACGTGTTCGGTATACAGATAGTCTTCGGCATTGCAAGATGGGTTCTTCCTCTTATGATTTTAAAGTGATGTATTCGGTTGTCCATTTAATGTCGCACCCCTCGGCTTCCGCGCTTTCCTGACTCTAGCTTCCACATGTTGAATGAATACAAGAGGTCGGGGTATTTTTACATATACCACCCTGACCGTGCCAGAAAGGTGCCTATTTAAAGAGAATAGATCTCAGATCCCCTCCAAATCCACGAAAGAGATCCTCGGAGCTTGCGGAGCAGAACCACCCCAACATGGCTAGCGCTCCTAGCTCATCCTCTCGTCCCCACAACTCCGAAAAGGGGAATTGGGAGAGATGCTCAGTTTCTCATAGTCAGTTGGTGAAGCTGCAAACACAGGGCTTTCTTCCCCCCACGGATTTGGTCCCTGTACGAGCAGGGATGACATCCTTCAAGGGCGGGGCTCAAGCGGAGAACTTCCCTAATCCATCCAGGGGAGAATGAGTATGCTTCATCCCCTTCTTGTTAAGAGGTGTCGGATTTCCGATCCATCCCTTCCTCCGAGGTCTGCTGGAGTATTACGGCCTCCAACTGCACAGTCTCACTCCCGCCTCTGTCCTTCATATTGCGGGTTATGTTGAGCTATTCCTGGGCTGCAAGGCCCATTTTGATTTATGGAGAAGACTATTCTGCCTCGTCCCTCGCAATCAAGGAGGGTCAATATTTGAAGTGGGGGGAGCCAAGGTGTGGCGCATCGCCAGCACCGGATACCTGTCTGGCACGCCGAAGAAGGCTTACGAAGAATGGCCTTCCAAATGGTTCTATATCGATGATGTCGCTCTTCCCTACCCTGTCCGTATGGGCCTTCCCGAATTTTCAAGTGCTCTGTTAAAGAAATGTCATAGATGTCGACCTCGGAGCCTCGAGGAAGAGGATAGTGCAAAGATCAGTCTGCTGCTGGGCAAGATTAAGATGCTTGCCTAGTCCGAATTGTCAATAGTCGAGGTAATGACGATCTCCATAGCGCGAGGGGTCCAACCACTCCAATATAGAGGGCTACGCATGTGGGACTACAATGGAGAAGACGATGCCTCATGCTGCGGTCGGAAGGGCCCAAAGACCCCCGCCGCTTTGGCCAAAATATTGGCCGAACTATATAAACGGGAGAAGGAGGAGTTCACCCATCACCAACATCAAGACAGATTTTCCATGTATAATCCCCCTAGCTGGGTAAGCTTTTAACTCCACTATTTTACTCCTCTCCCTGGATTATTTTTGATGGGCAGTATACTATCCGCTTATAATAGGAATGGCGAAAAGCTGTCGAGGGGATCCATGACCCTGCCCCTCAGCCAGAGAATCGCAACCGGGATCTTGACCCCAGATATGAAAAAGATCCGGACATATTTGTGGAGCTCGAGGATGTAATATTCTATCAGACGAGCTATGACGGTACGGATGTACCTATCATCGCCGATTACCCCGGTCTCCTCCCCGCTTCGCATGTGAGTAATCCGGAGATACCTTGTCCAAGAGAGCTTTCTCATTCTTCCTCACCCGCTGCACTGTCCTGTGCTCGAAAGGGGAGGCGTTCGGCGCACCATGCTGCCCCAGGGGCATATCCGAAGAGAGCGCCCCCCACACCGGGCAAGCCTTCGGAGAGGAAGGCAAACGAAGATACAGCCGAGCCTTCATCAAGGTGGTATGGATTTGCACATATGCACTTTGGCGGTCACATCCAACTGTGACCTTTCTGTTTATCCTGTATCAGGAAAAAGGTGTGTCGGACTATATCTGGGGGTCCGGCCGGTCATACTTCCCACAGCCAGGATCCAGATCCTGGCATAACGACGGGGGCTGATACGGGGGTAATGGCGGACTGTCCTCCAGCCGAGGATTCGAATGATGTATCCGTCACTAACTCGGAAGTGGAGAGCTCCATGAATAATCGGCGCCGAAAGGCCGTTTTACAATACCCCGGCTTTTCGGAAGAGGCTTTTAACGCCTCAACTCGGCTGATGCCTACATCCGAGCTACTCGAGATGGGCTTAACAGAGCTACAAAGCAGCATTTAAAAGATGTGCGGGTAAGTTTACTTTGTCTGAATATGATAACCATATGCCAGTAGCCCTAAGACTTGAAGCAGTTGGTACAACTGATTTAAGTATCATTGTATAACCAGGTTCTTACGGAGAAGAACGACCTGCTAGCCCAGGAGCTAGAAAAGTGTCAGACGCAGCTAACTGCTGCCCGTGCCGAACTAGAGAAATCCAAGAAGGCGTCTCCTGGTAATGTTTCCCTCCATCGAGAAACAATTATTATATGCCAGTTGTGCTGATATTGTCGCTTGTCTCATAACAGGGTCGTCGGACCAACTGGAAGAGAAACTGAAGGCCGCTCAAGCGGACGAGAAAGAGGCGAAAATATTACATGCCGCAGGCGAGCGCGTTCTGACCCGAGTCAGAGAGGAGAAAAACAAACTCTAGGATTCCAACATCCAGCTGGGCGAGGAACTGAAAGATGTGCGGGCCCAACTAGCCGACTCCGTGAAGGAGAATAAAAGACTACGAGGCGGCATATTCAGTATGTGACCGAACTTACCTTATAATAGTTCAGAGATGAAAGGTACTGACAAAGTTATGTTTGCAGGTATGCTGATAGGCCATCCCGAAGAGGAGATGTCTGGATTGTCGGATGATCTGCTGCAGGGGCTATCGCAAATGCACGAGCAAGCTCGGTAGGCAATGTAGAGTGTTGCTAAGGCCTTATGGCCATCCACCTCCCCTCTAGGAAGTATGGAGGAGCTTGTAGAGCTATTCAAGGGAGCACGGCGACGTATCTGATTATGGAAAATATCGGCCTGCCGGGAGGGTGCGCAAGAGGCCTGGGCCATGGTGAAGATATGGTATACCAAGCTTGATCCGAATCACATGGCCCGGGTCAGACCTTTAGGGTCAGATGGGAAAGAAGTGCCTGTTAATTTGGTATATGACCAAGTAAAAGTAGCTGCCAAATATTCCCAACAGGATTGTAAGTTAGATAGCCTGTTGGATGGTATAGAGGAGGAAATTATGAGTCTAAGTGACTATGTATTTTCCTTGACATATGTAAATTCTAGCTTAATTGTAAAACGATTGTCATGGCGGACCTTTTCGCTTCAACCTCGGGACCCGAAGGTACGGAGTGTTTCAGAATACCCGTGCGGCCGAATACACCGAGGTATGCATGGAAACCAGGCGTAGGGGTCATAGTTGATTGAACAGACAAGTTGTATCCGGCTAGTTATGTTATATTACATTAAAGTTGTAAGAAACATCTTCTCGAGAGAATAGTTCCGTTAGGGGTTCCTTTCCTGGGTTTACATGCGTTAATGTGCATGTCCGGACTGTGATTGAAAAATCGCAGTATGCGTGACTTCTGGGGGTCACAATGGAGTGAATGCGGAAAAACATTTTAATACACCGACCGAATATTCCCTTAAGAATGCTAGCTTTCGGCTTCACCCAGTCTGAGGTACACATCCGGATGACCCAGTAGTAACAAAGGCAGAGGTGCTCCCTTTATGCCCTAGCCGAACTAATGGGAATGTAGGGCAAAAGCACAGGAGCCAGGCAACCCAGCTTGGCCAAAACTTAAGTCATATCGATGCATATAATGGCGAAGAAAAGGTACATATGGGAAAGCGCATATGTAATGAGCTTGGTGCTCGGGGAATTATAGCACGCTTATGTACGAGAGGCCCCCAGGTATAACAGACGTACATATTTGAAGATGTGTGCGTCAGGGGTTCGCGGTCTAACCGCACAAAAGTTTTAAGACTAAAAAAAGAAAAAGAAAAAAGAAAAAACGAAAAGAGAGAAGAGGTGAAGGAGGCAACAAGGAGAAGGGGACGAACAAAGAGTTCGGCTCTAGGCGTAGAACCTTTGGAGTCTGGCTGCGTTCCAGGGGTTCGGCTCTAGGTGATTGTCTGACGCATATGCAGGCATTACGCTCCTCCGATGAGAACTTCATCGATGATGAAGGGACCCTCCCACTTAGGCTTGAGTTTGTCCTTTTTCTTCTCCGGCAGGCGTAGAACAAGTTCGCCAACGTTATAAGTCTTGGCCCGCACTTCTCTGCTTTGATACCTGCGAGCCTTCTGTTAATAAAATGCGGAACGGGCTTTTGTGATGTCGCGCTCTTCCTCCAGGATATCTAAGATGTCCTGTCGATCCAGCTCGGCCTCTCTCTCTCTCTCTTCGTACATGCGCACTCGAGGTGAGTCATGAATAATGTCGCAGGGTAGCACTGCCTCTGCTCCGTATACCATGAAGAATGGTGTGTATCCGGTAGTGCGATTGGGCGTGGTCTGCAGCCCCCATAGTACGGAGTCGATCTCCTCAATCTAGTGCTTGTCTGATTCTTTCAAAGACCGCACTAGTCTAGGCTTGATGCCGCTCATAATAAGACCATTGGCTTGTTCGACTTAACCATTTGTCTACGGATGATAGACAGAGGCGTAATCGAGCTTGATGCCTAGATTAGCGCACCAGGTTTTCACTTCATCGGCTATGAAGTTGGAGCCGTTATCAGTGATGATGTTGTGTGGAACACCATAACGGTGTACGACGCCGGATATGAATTCTATCACCAGCCCGGACTCGGCCGTTTTAACTGGTTTGGCCTCTATCCACTTAGTGAATTTATCCACCATGATCATCAGATATTTTTTCTTATGGCTTCCTCCTTTAAGGGGTCCGACCATATCTAGTCCCCAGACCGCAAAAGGCCAAGTGATGGGGATTGTTTGTAGGGCGATGGGGGGCATATTGTGACGCCCGGATATTTAAGCTACAGTAATTCCCTATTAACGATGCCATGTCACCACGATTACTATTGTTAACCTCGCGATGCATCAACTCCCGTTCGAATCCAAATTCAAAATCAGGCAAACAATAAAAGTTGTTCAAATCAGAAACTAAATTGTTCATTAAATAACAAATATTCCGGAGACAATTCTAAAATTGAAACCAACATTATTGGAATTGGGTAAGTGACTCGAACATCCTCAAACGGTGACTAAAGACAATATTTATTGACCTTTTATTTAATCTAAGTTAAATATGAAATTATGTTTTGCCCAAACTAGTTTTTGGGGCTAGGGTATACTGCACTGCTAATTATGAGCTAGGTCCCTTTTTTGTAAAAGTACTTTTGTGGCCTAACTATTTGCAAAACAGAACATGAGAGAAAAGAAAATAAATAAAAAGAAAAAGGAAACAAGTATAAACAAAAATAAATAAAAACGGGCAAAGGGACCCCGGGCCTGCTGGGCCTTGGCCCAACTAGCCGGCCCAGCCGCACCTCTCCTGGCCTATATGGCCTCTTCCCTGTGACCTAACCCCCGATCCACCCCACTCGCAGCCACTCACCCCCACGTCGTTCTCCCCCTCCCCCCGGTCCAGAATTGGATCGGGGCGCTTGCCGCCGCTCGGAGGCGCCCGAACCCTGGGCCCCGCCGCGCCTCCGTCCTCCCCCCCGACCGTTGCGTGG
>NC_057794.1:474552979-474581941 GCF_018294505.1 Triticum aestivum
GCCCCGACGAGTGCGCCCATGCGCGAGGACTGCCGCCTCCGCCCCGCAGCTTCTTCGTCTTCCTCGCGCAGCGCCTGCAACACCACCGGCCGCCGCCATCATCGCCACGCCCCGCTGAAGCTCACCACCGCCTCGCGAGCCATGGCTTCCTCCTCCTCGCCCATGCTGAGGACGTCGTCCCCACACCGCGTCCCCCAAGCCTTCTACTTGGCCTCGCACCTGCTGGCCCATCCGGCCGCCGGACCTCGCCGGCAAGGTTCCTCTGGCCTCCCCGAGCCCTCCTCTGCAACGATGTGAGCATCCGGCTCCTCCTGGCCTCTCCCCTCTCTTCGTCGTGCCTCGTAAGCGCCCTGCCGACGAGGCCGTGCCTCTGCCGCCACTCGACGCCGATGTGGTGGTCAATTCCAACCATCCCAACTCCTACTAGAAGCTCCAGTGGGTGTGCGGCAAGGCCCTTGTTCGATCCATGATGACCACCGCTAGAATGTTCGCCGGAGGCGAGCGCACGGTCGTCGCCGGTGCGCTCTGCCTCAACGCCGTTACCCTGCTGACGTGGTACTGCGATTAGCGCTTAATTACCATGCTAATCAACCCCCCCCTATGTCATTGACTAGTGGGTCATCCCTGCTAATTCCCACTATTTAATAAACATATTAACTAAGTAGACAATAACATGTGGACCACTAGCGCCCAAATAACCCTTCACTTAAAACCTGCCCCTGGCAGTAGGCCCCACTACTTAATTAGATTAACTAAAACCGTTTAAACCTTTATTTAACAAAAGGTTCCACTAACATATGGGCCCACTGCTAAATAAATCTAGTTAGATAAATAGTTTAACTAGCAGTCTATGACATGTGGACCCCACATGTCAGTTGGACCAGTCAAACCAGTCAACAAGTTGATTGTTGACTGTTGGCTAGGCAGTCAACAGGGCCCACCTGTCAGTCAAATAGTCATATCCCTGGGTACACTTCTGTGTACCCATAGCATATAGTATTTAATATAATTTTGAATTAAATTAACTATAGAATTTCAGAAAAAACAATTTAGACTTTGAAAAATCATAGAAAATAGTCCGTAGCTCGGATGAAAATAGTTCGCTATGCTCAGAACGACGAGACGAATCTGGATACGCCACATGTTCGTCCGCCACGCATCCCTAGCATAGCGAACACGCAACTTTCCCCCTCCGGTTCATCTATCCGAAAACGCGAAACACCGGGGATATTTTCCCGGATGTTTCCCCCTTCACCGGTACCACCTCATACCGCGTTAGGGCACCCTTAGCACCGCTACTTATCATGTCATGCATCGCTATGCATCTGTTTGCTTAATATTTATTGTTTCTTCCCCCTCTTCTCTTGCTAGACACCAAGACCAACGCCGCTGCTACCCAGTATGACTATGGTGTTGACGACCCCTCTCTCTTGCCAGAGCAACCAGGCAAGCCCCCCCTGATCACTAGATATCGCCTAATCTCTCTCTACTGCTTGCATTAGAGTAGTGTAGCATGTTTCTGCTTTCCATTAATCTTATCCTGATGCATAGCCTGTCATTGTTGCTACCGTTGCTGATACCTTACCTGCAATCCTAAATACTTAGTATAGGATGCTAGTATTCCATCTGTGGCCCTACATTCTTGTCTGTCTGCCATGCTATACTATCGGGCCGTGATCACTCGGGAGGTGGTCACGGGTAAATATATACATATATACATACTATAAATGTTGTGACTAAAGTCAGGTCGGCTCATCGAGTACCCGCAAGTGATTCTAATGTTGCGGAAGAAGGGGCAGGTGGTTCCACCCAGGTAGTGGTGGGCCTAGGTTCCTGACGGCCCCGACTGTTACTTTGTGGCGGAGCGACAGGGCAGGTGGAGACCACCTAGGTGAGAGGTGGGACTGGCCCTGGTCGGCGTTCATGGTTACTTCAAAATAACACGCTTAACAAGATCTGGGTATTTGATCTGAGTCTGGCTACTGGCCTATACGCACTAACCAACTACGCGGGAACAGTTGTCGGCGTTCTGGGAATGGGGGTCCCTAGACTTGCCTGCCTGCGGCCTACGATGTGGCTCAAAAGGGGGCCCAGCACGGCCCATCTTCACCAACACAGACCCAAGACCCTCGCAAGGGGCCAAGCCTCGCGGGACGGACGACACGGAGCTTTCTCAAGCACGGCCTCATCAGGCTGGCTCGCGAGGAGGCGGAGAGATCAAGGCGGGGTACCTCACGAGGTGCCCGTGACGCAAGCCATGACGACCAAAGGCGCCAGGCGGGTGCCAGCCCGCGCAGCGTCCTCCTTTCCTCTTTGGTGCAAAGGGAGCAAGCGCAGCCGCGGAGTACTGAGGCATCAGGCAAAGGTTGCCGTTTCGGTGCAACACGACCAAGACCAGGAGGACTGCAAGACGGAGGTCATTGTGGAGCCCAAGACAGCGTCACCACCAGAGCTTTGTGCAGGCGAAGACTACTTTTGTTAGGATAGCTAATACTAGCTGTCCCCCTTCAAATTAGCCCGCCATTGTTGGCTCCCTTCCCGCTCGATATTTGGGAAGAGGACCAGGGCCTCTATAAATAGGACCGGCCACCCACAAAATAAGGGGGACGAAAAAAGGAGAGAGAGAAAGAGGGGTGACTGAACTCCTCCCAGCAGTTCATCACCCCAGCCAAGAGCAGACCCTTGCGAGGCTGTTCTTCCTTGTATTGTTCCTCATCATCAGCCCAAGAGGCAATCCACCACACCACACACTGGAGTAGGGTATTACACCACAACGGTGGCCCGAACCAGTATAAACCCTGTGTCATTTGTGTTGTTCTTTCCATTGCTTAGATCTTAGCGAGGCGGAGGGGTGCAGGTAGGTAGGAGACGAAATCTCTGCGCGCACCCCAGTGTTCGAACCTCAAGGGTCTGCCGGAACCCGAAATCCGACATTTGGCGCGCCGGGTAGGGGTGCACCGGAGTTTCCCCTTCCGCCACCACCACGACCTGCCTCGTGATGAGTAGCGTGTCGCCCGCTCCGGCCGCCGGTGCCAACACGGGGGCCAGGGGGCTTCGAGCCCTGGCCCCAGCCCTGCGATGGGTACGGTGGCCGAACAAGTTCAGGCCAACGACGCCGCCGCGCTACGGTGGCGCGATAGATCTGCTGGCCTTCTTGCCGGCGAGTGAGGAGGCCCCCCTCGAAGCTGGAGGTGACGATAGGGTCATGGCCAACTGGCTCCCCATGGCCCTCATCGGCGCTCCGTGCCCATGGCTGCTCCACCTGCCGGCAACCTCCGGGGCCTCTTGGGAAGAGCCCCGCAGCCTCTTCCCCGCCCGTCGCGCTACACCAACGCCCCCGGTCGTCGCGGCCCTGCTAGGCGGCTCGCAGGCGCCACCTACAAGTAACCACGTCAAGCCATTCATCCGCCGGGTCAGCGCCGCTTCCGCGCGGCAGGGGGCGCCCCTGGACCTGGCGGCGTCCAAGGCCGGCCTGACCTTCAGCTTGGAGGACCACCCCTCCAACTCGGCCTGCTCGGGTGCGCTCCCCATGCTGTGTACCCCCACCATATGCCAGGTGGCCGTCACCAGAACTCTCATCGATGGCGGTGCGGGCCTCAGCATGCTCTCGGTCAAGGCCTTCAACCTCCTCTGCATACCCCTGGAACGGCTGCAACCCAGCCGGCCCTTCTCAGGCGTTGGGGGCAGATCATCCAGCTCCTTGGGATAGATCCGGCTCCCGGTAACCTTTGGCACCTACAACAACTTCCGCACGGAGCTAGTCGACTTCGACATCGCCCCCATCGGCCTCCCCTACAACGCCATCCTCGGATACCCAGCGCTGGCCCGGTTCATGGCCGCGACGCACCCAGCGTACAACCTCATGAAGATGCCCGGGAGCAGCGGTGTCCTCACCGTGCGCGGGGACACCGGAGACGCGCTGCGGGTACTCAAGCTCGCCTTCAAGACGGTGGCGTCGGCACAGCCCGCCGGCTTGGAGACCCCCGAGCCCAAGGGGGTTGCACCCGCCAAGAAGAAACAGTTGTTCACCCAAGACAAGACAGAAACCAAGCAGATACCCATCGATGAGGACGGGTCCACCAATGCCACTTTCACCATAGGCGCCAACCTCGAGCCCGAGCAGGAGGAGACCCTGGTCAAGTTCCTGCGTGCGAACAAGAAGGTATTCACTTGGGAGTCTGACCAGTTGGCGAGGGTCCCTAGGAGCGTAATCGAGCATCACCTCAACGTGTGCCCCAACGTGCACCCTGTGAAGCAGAAGGCAAGGCGACAGTCCATAGAAAAGCAGGCCTTCATCGTCTGAGAGACCCGCAAACTAGAAGCCGATGGGGTCATTCGCGAGGTCCAATACCCGGATTGGTTGGCCAACCCTGTCGTTGTGCCAAAGAAGGGAGGGAAGGAGCGCATGTGTGTCGACTTCACCAACCTCAACAAGGCATGCCCACAAGATCCGTTCCCGCTCCCCCACATCGACCAGATCGTCGATTCCACCGCAGAATGCGACTTGCTATGCTTCCTGGATGCCTTCTCTGGGTATCACCAGATCAAGATGGCGATAGAAGACGTCGAAAAGACAGCCTTCCTGACCCCGTGTGGGGTGTACTGCTACACATGCATGCCATTTGGGCTGCGCAACGTCGGGGCAACCTTTCAGCGGCTGATGCATATCACCTTGGGCCCGCAGCTCGGGAAGAATGTTGAGGCTTACGTCAATGACATTGTGGTGAAGTCTTGGGAGGCCAGGACCCTGATACAAGACCTGAAGGAAACCTTCGCGAGCCTCAATGCAGTGAACCTGCGGCTCAACCCAGAGAAGTGTGTGTTCGGAGTCCCCTCAGGCAAGCTCTTGGGTTTCCTCGTGTCCCACCGAGGCATCGAGGCTAACCTGGAAAAGGTCAAGGCGGTCGAGGACATGAGCCCGCCAAAGACCCTCAGAGAAATGCAGAAGCTCACTGGGCGCATGACCGCGCTAGGGCGATTCATCTCCAAGTTGGGGGAGCGAGCGCTGCCCTTCTTCCAGCTAATGAAGAAAAAGGGGCCCTTTGAATGGACCGAAGGGGCCGACAAGGCTTTCCAAGATCTCAAGAGAGACCTGACCAGCCCTCCGGTCATGGTGGCTTCGTGCCCTCAAGAGCCCCTAGTGCTTTACCTCGCCGCCACTCCCTACTCCGCCAGCGCGGCCCTGGTGGCGGTTAGAGAGGAGCGTCGAATCAGAACCGCAGCAGCGGCCCGGGATAAGGCGAAACAGGAACAAGGAAGGCCCACAAGAACCACCACCCCGGCTGAGGAGGATCAGCCGCCACAGAGGAGTGCTCCGGAGGCGGAAGAGGCCCCTCTCCCAGATGGCCAGCCTCAGGCCTCATCGCCTCAAGAGGTGCCACGGTCTCCAAAGGGAGCCGCCGGCACTGACGCACCCAACCTCGTTGAGCACCCGGTGTACTTCGTCAGCACACTGTTGCGGGATGCGAGGGCGCGGTACCCCATGCCTCAGAAACTCCTCCTCGCGCTACTGGTGGCCTCGTGCAAGCTGCGGCACTATTTTCAGGGTCACCCCATCAAGGTCGTCTCGTCATACCCCCTGGAGAGAGTGATCAGGAGCCCTAACTTAGCTGGAATGGTTGCTGAGTGGAACATAGAACTGCAAGCGTTTCAGCTCGAATTCAGCACAACCAGAGTCATCAAGGGAGCAGCGTTGGCGGATTTTGTGGCAGAATGGACGGAGGCACCAGGCCTCAAGGCCGGCGAGGATCGGTCCCTCTCCCCGGGAAGCGAAGCGCCAGAAGGCTGGATCATGTATTTCGATGGAGCATTCTCCAGGCATGGCGCAGGGGCTGGGGCGGTGCTTATATCGCCCACTCAGGACAAGCTCTACTACGCTGTGCAGCTCTGTTTCCAGCGAGGCGAAAAGGTCTCCAACAACATAGCGGAGTATGAAGGTTTAATAGCGGGCTTGAAGGCCGCAGCTGCCCTGGGGGTGAAACGCCTCACCATCAAGGGCGATTCGCAGCTCCTTGTCAATTTCTCCAACAAGGTGTACGAGCCGAAAGATGAGCACATGGAAGCCTACCTTGCGGAGGTCCGCAGGATGGAGAAGCAGTTCTGGGGGTTGGAGTTGCAGCATGTGCCCTATGGCACCAATCAGGAGGCCGACGACATCGCTAAACGGGCGTCCAGGCGGATACCTCAGGAGCCTGGCATTTTCGAGGAGCGGCTCTTCAAGCCCTCAGCCCCGCCGTCATTGTCAAACACAGCTCAGCCATGGGAGGAGCTCCCCCAGCCACCTGCCTCGGGAGCCCCGGTCTGTGGCCAGGCCTCAAGAGCACGCCTGCTCCTGATGATGGAGCCTCAGGAGGGGGACTGGATCATGGAACTCCAGAGTTACTTAACACAAGGGACCCTGCCGGAGAAGGAGGAGGAGGCGGAGTGTGTGGCACGGCAGGCCACGGCGTATTGCATCAAGGATGGAGAGCTTTACCGGAAGCGACCAAACGATATATCCCTGTGCTGCATCTCCAGGGAGCAAGGAAAGGAGCTGCTGGAAGACATACACGGCGGAGACTATGGACATCATTCATCATCACGGACCCTGGTCGGCAAGGCGTTCCGTAGTGGGTTTTATTGGCCCACCGCACTCAATGACGCCGTCGAACTGGTGAAGGCTTGTGAGGCATGCCAGTTCCACGCCAAGCAGATCCATCAGCCGGCAGGAGGCCTGCAGACTATACCCCTTTCGTGGCCGTTCGCAGTCTGGGGGCTGGACATCCTGGGCCCGTTTCCTCGGGCGCCAGGGGGCTACCGCTACCTCTACGTCACTGTGGACAAGTTCACCAAGTGGGCTGAAGTAGAAGCCGTCCGCACCATCCCCGTGGGTTCCGCGGTCAAGTTCATCAGGGGCATCGTGAGCCGGTTCGGGGTGCCGAACCGCATCATCATGGACAACGGTTCGCAATTCACCAGTAACCTCTTCAAAACATACTGTGCTAACCTTGGAACGCAGATATGCTACGCTTTGGTGGCGCACCCCCGAAGCAACGGCCAGGCCGAGTGAGCCAACGCAGAGGTCCTGAGGGGCCTTAAGACCAGGACATTCAAGAAGAAGCTGGAGGCCTGCGGCAGAGGCTGGTACGATGAGCTTCAGTCCATGCTGTGGTCCATCCGCACAACCGCGACCAAGCCGACCGGAGAGACCCCGTTCTTCCTGGTCTACGGAGCCAAAGCGGTCCTCCCTCACGAGGTCAGACGTCGCTCCGCACGGGTCCTGGCGTTTGACAAGGCGCAGTAGGACGCCATGCGGGGGATGGACCTCGTGCTGGGGGAGGAACGTCGCCGAGAAGCCGCGCTACGAGCGGCAAGGTACTAGCAAGCACTGCGACGATACCACTGCTGCAACATCCGCCCCAGAACTCTTGAGGTAGGAGACCTCGTGCTCAGGCGGGTTCTCTCCAGGGAGGGGCTGCACAAGCTCTCTCCCATGTGGGAGGGCCCGTTCAAGGTTGTTCATGTTTCCAGGCCCGGCTCCGCGCGCTTGGAGACTCAGGAGGGGTGCCGGTCCAGAACACATGGAACATTCAGCACCTCCGGAGGTTCTACCCCTAAAAAGGCCCAGAGCCTGTGAAGAAGGCGAATGCCTGTGAAGCTATCGCATTTGGAAAAAGGCCCGGAGCCTGTGAAGAAGGCGAATGCCTGTGAAGCTGTCGCGTTTTGGAAAAGGCCCGGAGCCTATGAAGAAGGCGAATGCATGTGAAGCTATCGCGTTTGGAAAAAGGCCCGGAGCCTGTGAAGAAGGCGAATGCCTGTGAAGCTATCGCATTTGGAAAAAGGCTCGGAGCCTGTGAAGAAGGCGAATGCCTGTGAAGCTGTCACGTTTTGGAAAAGGCCCGGAGCCTGTGAAGAAGGTGAATGCCTGTGAAGCTATCGTGTTTGGAAAAAAGGCCCGGAGCCTGTGAAGAAGGCCAACGCCTGTGAAGCTCGCCGCCCGTGACACTCTCACGTAATAATGAGTTGGGGCTGTACACGCCCCGGAGTCTCAGGAGCGCCGGCCTCAGGCCCTGGGGCTCCCTCCCATGCCCAGTGGCAGCACTTAGCTCCGCGCTGGTGAGAAGATGTCGAAGACTAGATTAGGTGCCGGACGTGGCATTTCATTTGCTTTCCGCAGTTGGCTTGTTCCTTCTCATTCGAAGTTTTTGCCGACTTTGGCTTGTGGTTCTTCGACTTTTCACTCTCCTGCCTCGATTTCTCTTATGCAAGGCCTCGCGAGGGGGGGACTGCCGAGCGCCCTCCGAGTGTTCCTGTTCCAGTCGTTCAAAGGGTTCGCGACCTGGGTCCATTATAGGAGCACCCCTCTAGTCCGTGCCTCACGGGCATCGCGACACGAACATAGGGCCTGGGTCGGCCGCCCCCCGACGGCAGGGGCCGGGAACTACCCACACGCGGGCACGTAGCCGGGAGGCACAATAACGGAAGCAAAACGATGACTAACGGCAATAACCCAAACACGCCCCGCAGGGCTCCACACTATTGTCTTTTTTACGCAGGGAAAAAGGGAAAGAAAGGACAGATCAGGCGCAGCTCGCCTCACACCAGCCTGCAGGGAAGACTCGAGCTGCCTCCGGGGCTCAGGCAGACTTCCTCTTGCGCTTCACCGGGGCGCGACGGCGGGCGGACATGCTACCACCCCCAAGCAGATGCGACAGCGTGGAGGCTGACCGCGGCCTCCACTGGAAGAGTCGCCGCCTGAAGAAGAACCGGAGAAGCTTGGGGAGCCCCGAGCGCCGCCAGTCATGCGAGCGCTGTCTTCTCCATCGTCGCCGGGGCTGGGTTCCTGGCCGCAGTCGTTGTCCTCGGGGCAGCACCCTGCGCAGCGACCATTTTCCCCAAACACCCTCACGTAGAGGGTGGCATCACCATCAAACTTGAAGTGTAGGGTGCAGCGACGGCTCAGGCCACGCGCGCGGGCAAATGTCTACCAACTGTGGGCCAGGGCCAGACTCCCGGCTGCGGAGACCTCCAGAGAAACCCATGAGGCCCGGCTGCAACAGCCGTCGGCCTGAAGCCAGAGGCCGCCCGAAGCGCCATCCGGGAGCTCGCCGAGGAGGAAGCGAGGAAGCGGAAGGCGGGTGCTAGTCGGCTCCGCCGACCACACGATGAACTCCGGCAGCACCTCTGCAGCACGAAAGCGCGGCCTAGGGGGACACGCGACCGGAGCGCGCCCCCCGGCCGCAGCGATCCGCCCGTCGCCTCGCTGGAAATCGTCTCCGCGGCCGCGGGGAGCAGCCGTGGTGGCCACAGGATGTTTGCGAGGGCACCCCCGGCCGCGCTTGGGCGGGGAAGAGGCAGGCTCAACCTAGTGAGCCTTCCCCTTCTCTGCGGCCGAGAACCTCCTCGACGGGGCCATGAAGAAGAAGGAGAAGCAAGGGGGGATGAACTGGAAGGGCGTGCGCCGTTCCGTACTTATGGCCGGCGAAGGCCAACCGTCGACCTCCACGATCGCAGGTAATCATGACCCGCTTCGCATGCAGGGACTATTCCAATCCGTGCGGTTGCCGAGGCGCCATGGGGAAGTGGAGACGCCCACGTCCAATCAACCGCCACGCGGCGCCCAAGGCCGCAGGCTGTTAGGGCCCGCGGCGCTTCGCTCTTGCCCTTCCTCCTCCATGCACGGCCAAGTCCGGGCGCGCCTTGGGCCCGGGGGCTACTGTCGGCGTTCTGGGAACGGGGGTCCCCGGACTTTCCTGCCTGCGGCCTGCGACGTGGCTCAAAAGGGGGCCCAGCACGGCCCATCTTCACCAACACAGACCCAAGACCCTCGCAAGGGGCCAAGCCTCGCGGGACGGACGACGCGGAGCTTCCTCAGGCACGGCCTCATCAGGCTGGCTCGCGAGGAGGCGGAGAGATCAAGGAGGGGTACCTCACGAGGTGCCCGTGACGCAAGCCATGACGACCAAAGGCGCCAGGCGGGTGCCAGCCCGCGCAGCATCCTCCTTTCCTCTTTGGTGCAAAGGGAGCAAGCGCAGCCGCGAAGTACCGAGGCATCAGGCAAAGGTTGCCGTTTCGGTGCAACAAGACCAAGACCAGGAGGACTGCAAGACGGAGGTCATTGTGGAGCCCAAGACAGCGTCACCACCAGAGCTTTGTGCAGGTGAAGACTACTTTTGTCAGGATAGCTAGTACTAGCTGCCCCCCTTCAAATTAGCCCGCCATTGTTGGCTCCCTTCCCGCTCGATATTTGGAAAGAGGACCAGGGCCTCTATAAATAGGACCGGCCACC
Source organism: Triticum aestivum (assembly GCF_018294505.1). NCBI lineage: Eukaryota > Viridiplantae > Streptophyta > Magnoliopsida > Poales > Poaceae > Triticum > Triticum aestivum. Next base: position 474,563,247 of record NC_057794.1, read on the forward strand.
CACAGAACAAGGGGGACGAAAAAAGGAGAGAGAGAGGGGTGACTGAACTCCTCCCAACAGTTCATCACCCCAGCCAAGAGCAGACCCTCGCGAGGCTGTTCTTCCTTGTATTGTTCCTCATCATCAGCCCAAGAGGCAATCCACCACACCACACACTGGAGTAGGGTATTACACCACAATGGTGGCCCGAACCAGTATAAACCCTGTGTCATTTGTGTTGTTCTTTCCATTGCTTAGATCTTAGCGAGGCGGAGGGGTGCAGGTAGGTAGGAGGCGAAATCTCCGCGCGCACCCAAGTGTTCGAACCTCAAGGGTCTGTCGGAACCCGAAATCCGACAACATTTATGGGCACTCGACGTCGTGGTATCAGCCGAAACCTTCGTGACGTCGGCGACTGAGCTGCACACGTCGGGTTGGACTGGAACGCCTGCTCTTGTATAAGGATGCTAGGTCTGCTCACCGGACGCATACGCAACGTGCAGGTGTGCAATGGGCGATGGGCCCAGACCCCTGCGCCATAGGATTTAGACCGGCGTGCTGACCTCTCTGTTGTGCCTAGGTAGGGCTGAGACGTGTTGATCTTCCGAGGTCGGGCATGACCCAGGAAAGTGTGTCCGGACAAAGGGGATTGAGCGTGTTGGGAAATGTGGTGCACCCCTGCAGGGAAGTTAATCTATTCGAATAGTCGTGATCTTTGGTAACAGGACGACTTGGAGTTGTACCTTGACCTTATGACAACTAGAACCGGATACTAAATAAAACACACCCTTCCAAGTGCCAGATACAACCCGGTGATCGCTCTCTAACAGGGCGACGAGGAGAGGATCACCGGGTAGGATTATGCTATGCGATGATACTTGGTTAACTTACCATCTACTCTCTTCTTCTGCTGCAAGATGGAGGTTGTTAGAAGCGTAGTATTCGATAGGACTAGCTATCCCCCTCTTATTTCGGCATTCTGCAGTTCAGTCCACACATGCTACCCCCTTTTCCAGTTGATACCAGTGCATACATATGTAGTGTAGCTCCTTGCTTGCGAGTACTTTGGATGAGTACTCACGGTTGCTTTGCTCCCCCTTTTTCCCCTTTCTATACCCGATTGTTGCGACCAGACGATGGAGTCTAGGAGCCAGACGCCACCGTCGACGATGACTCCTACTACACTGGAGGTGCCTACTACTACGTGCAGGTCGTTGACGACGACCAGGAGTAGTTTAGGAGGATCCTGATACGTCTCCAACGTATCTATAATTTTTGATTGCTCCATGCTCTATTATCTACTATTTTGGACATTATTGGGCTTTATTATCCACTTTTATATTATTTTTGGGACTAACCTATTAACCGGAGGCCCAGCCCAGAATTGTTGTTCTTTGCCTATTTCAGGGTTTTGAAGAAAAGGAATATCAAACGGAGTCCAAACGGAGTGAAACCTTCACGAACGTGATTTTATCACCGAACGTGATCCAGGAGACTTGGACCCTACGTCAAGAAACAAAAGAGGAGGCCATGAGGTAAGGGGTAGCTACGCCCCCCCCCCACCCCCAGGTGCGCCCTCCACCCTTGTGGGCCCCCTGTTGCTCCACCGACGTACTCCTTCCTCCTATATATACCTACGTACCCCCAAACGATCAGATACGGAGCAAAAACCCTAATTCCACTGCCGCAACTTTCTGTATCCACGAGATCCCATCTTGGGGCCTGTTCCGGAGCTCTGTCGGAGGGGCATCGATCACGGAGGGCTTCTACATACTCACCATAGCCCCTCCGATGAAGTGTGAGTAGTTTACCTCAGACCTACGGGTCCATAGTTAGTAGCTAGATGGCTTCTTCTCTCTTTTTGGATCTCAATACAATGTTCTCCCCCTCTCTTGTGGAGATCTATTCGATGTAATCTTCTTTTTGCGGTGTGTTTGTTGAGACCGATGAATTGTGGGTTTATGATCAAGTCTATCTATGAACAATATTTGAATCTTCTCTGAATTATTTTATGTATGATTGGTTATCTTTGCAAGTCTCTTCGAATTATCAGTTTGGTTTGGCCTACTAGATTGATCTTTCTTGCAATGGGAGAAGTGCTTAGCTTTGGGCTCAATCTTGCGGTGTCCTTTCCCAGTGATAGTAGGGGCAGCAAGGCACATATTGTATTGTTGCCATCGAGGATAACAAGATGGGGTTTTCATCATATTGCATGAGTTTATCCCTCTACATCATGTCATCTTGCTTAAGGCGTTACTCTGTTTTCATTAACTTAATACTCTAGATGCATGCTGGATAGCGGTCAATGAGTGGAGTAATAGTAGTAGATGCAGGCAGGAGTCGGTCTACTTGTCTCAGACGTGATGCCTATATACATGATCATACCTAGATATTCTCATAACTATGCTCAATTCTGTCAATTGCTCAACAGTAATTTGTTCACCCACCGTAGAATACTTATGCTCTTGAGAGAAGCCACTAGTGAAACCTATGGCCCCCGGGTCTATCTTCATCATATTAATCTCCCAATACTTAGTTATTTCCTTTGCTTTTTACTTTGCTTTTATTTTACCTTGCATCTTTATCACAAAAATACCAAAAATATTATCTTATCATATCTATCAGATCTCACTCTCGTAAGTGGCCGTGTAGGGATTGACAACCCCTTATCGCGTTGGTTGTGAGGATTTATTTGTTTTGTGTAGGTACGAGGGCCTGGCGCATAGCCTCCTACTGGATTGATACCTTGGTTCTCAAAAACTGAGGGAAATACTTATGCTACTTTGCTGCATCATCCCTTCCTCTTCGGGGAAAACCAACGCAGTGCTCAAGAGGTAGCAGATCCTAGGCATGAGGCATGCGCCTCTTTCGATATGTATACCAGTTTGTGCTAGCCATCTTATGGCAACTTGTTTAACTTATGTCTGTACTCAGATATTGTTGCTTCCGCTGACTCGTCTATGATCGAGCTCTTGTATTCGAGCCCTCGAGGCCCCTGGCTTGTAATATGATGCTTGTATGACTTATTTTTATTTGTATAGTTGTATTGCGATATCTTCCTGTGAGTCCCTGATCTTGATCGTACACGTTTGCGTGTATGATTAGTGTACGATTGAATCGGGGGCATCACACATATGGCTTTGGTTGGCAAAGAGTTGGCATCCGACGCAACGTTGGACAAGGTCCTGTGCATCTGCTCGGGCCGTCAGCCAATAAAACCCTGTACGGAAGGCCTTGCTAACAAGGACCCGAGTTATGGCATGGTGCCCGCCGAGACCGGCTTGAACCTCAGCCAAGAGCTGCCGCTCCTCCTCCTCGGAGATACATCTTTGAAGGACTCCGGTACCGCTTTTCTTGTACAGCTCTCCGTCGTGAACCTTGTAGGCCTTCGAACGTCGGACAATGCGGCGGGCCTCATTTTGTTCTTGGGGAAGTTCCTTCCTATTAAGCTAGGCGAAGAAGGGTTCGGTCCATCGGGGATGATTGCCATAATGAGATGGGCCGACATTGTTATTTCGGTGGCTGAGCCTCCGATGATATCGGTGTGTTAGGAATCTGGGGTTGTGTTCGGATCTGGACTAGTGGTGCCACTTTCCCCTTGCCACACCACTGATGGCTTAAAAAGCCTTTCCAGGAAGATATTAGGTGGGACAGGGTCACGCTTGGCGCTGATACGAGCAAGAACGTCCGCCGCTTGACTACTTTCTCGGGCCACGTGATGGAACTCGAGCCCCTTGAACCGAGCCAACATTTTTAGGACGGGCATTACAATAAGCTGCCATCTTCGGATCTTTGGTATCAAAATCTCCATTTATTTGAGATATTGCAGGGTTTGAGTCCCCGCGCACTTCCAGGCGTTGTATGCCCATGGAGACAGCCATCCGGAGACCATGCAATATGGCCTCGTATTTGGCTGCGTTGTTGGATTCTATGTATAGTATTTGGAGTACGTACTGAACGACGTCTCCAGTGGGGGACGTTAAAACGACGCCCGCTCCTAGCCCTGCCAGCATTTTGGAGCCATCGAAATACATAACCCAATTGGAATATGTGTCGTACTCTTTAGGGAGTTCGGCCTGTCCATTCGGCGACGAAGTCAGCCAGTACTTGGGATTTAATAGCTCGGCTGGTTTGTATGTAATGTCAAATGGAAGGAGCTCAATGGCCCATTTGGCAATCCGGTCCGTGGCATCGCGGTTGTTTATTATGTCATTGAGTGGTACTTTGGAAGCCACCGTGATCGAACACTCTTGGAAGTAGTGTCGTAGCTTTTGGGATGCCATGAAGACCGCGTATGCTATCTTTTGATAATGAGGGTACCGGGTTTTGCATGGTGTAAGGACAGTGGATATGTAGTATATTGGCTTCTGAAGCGGGAATTTGTGTCCGTCCTGTTCTCGTTCAACGACGAGCACGGCGCTCATCACTTGATGTGTTGTCGATATGTATAGCAACATGGGTTCGCCAACGTTTGGCGCGGCCAGGATTGGGTTGCTCGCTAGAAGGGTTTTTATTTCTTCCAGTTCGGCTGTTGCCGTGTCCATCCACTCGAAGTGATTGGTTCGCCATAGAAGGAAATAGAGTGGCAGTGCCTTCTCTCCCAATCTAGAGATAAAGCAGCTTAAAGCTGCCACGCAACCCGCGAGTTTTTGGACTTGCTTAAGGCTTGTTGGCGTAGCCAATTGTGACAGAGCTCGGATTTTGGCTGGATTTGCTTCAATTTCTCTATTGGAAACGATGAAGCCCAGCAGTTTTCCTGTGGGGATGCCAAAAACACACTTTTCCGGATTGAGCTTAATGTCATATGCGCGGAGGTTGTCAAATGTGAGACATAGGTCGTCTATTAGTGTTTCGACAAGCCTTGTCTTGATTACGACGTCGTCCACATAGGCTTCAACTGTCCTTCCGATCTTTTTCTCCAGGCATGTTTGGATCATGCGTTGGTAGGTGGCACCGGCGTTCTTGAGCCTGTAGGGCATGGTGTTGAAACAGAATGGCCCATATGGGGTGATGAATGCTATTGCAGCTTGATCGGACTCCTCCACTTTGATTTGATGGTATCCGGAATATGTGTCGAGGAAACACAGTGAGTCGTGTCCTGCGGTAGCATCAGTGATTTGATCGATGTGAGGGAGGGGGAAGGGATCCTTAGGGCAAGCCTTATTGAGGTCTTTAAAATCGACACACAGGCGCCATGATTTATCCTTCTTTGGTACCATCACCGGGTTTGCTAGCCAGTCCGGATGTTTTATTTCTCTAATGAATCCGGCCTCGATTAGCTTGGCTAGCTCCTCTCCCATGGCTTGGCGTTTAGGTTCAGAAAAGCACCGCGGTGTTTGTTTGACCGGTTTGTATCCCTTTAATATGTTGAGGTTGTGTTCGGCCAACTCGTGTGGGATTCCTGGCATGTCAGAAGGGTGCCAGGCGAATATATCCCAATTTTCGCAAAGAAAATCCCGCAGCGTAGCGTCAACCGTTGGGTCTAGCTGTGCCCCAATAAATGTTGTCTTCTTGGGGTCCATTGGATGGACTTGGAATTTGACTATTTCTTCCGCTGGCTTGAAAGAGGTGGATTTGGGGCGTTTGTCTAAGATTACATCGTCTCTGTCCACCGTGGAGCGTAGTGCAGTTAATTCTTCGGCCGCGAGGGCTTCAGATAATGCCTCAAGAGCCAGGGATGCGGTTTTATTTTCGGCGCAGAGTGCTATGTCCGGATCACTGGCGAGAGTGATTATACCGTTAGGCCCGGGCATCTTAAGCTTCATGTACCCGTAATGAGGTACATCTTGGAAGCGTGTAAATGCCTCTCGCCCCAAGAGGGCGTGATATCTGCTGTTGAAAGGGGCCACTTGGAAGGTTATTTCTTCTGACCGGTAATTCTCCGGCGTGCCGAATACCACGTCGAGTGTTATTTTTCCCACACACACCGTACCTCCCGACTGGGAATGATTCCTCGTAAGGTTGTGCTGCTTTGCTCGATGCGGCTCCTGTCTATTTCCATTTTGTAGAGTGTATCTTCATAGATGAGGTTTAGTCTGCTGCCGCCGTCCATGAGAACCTTGGTGAGCCGAAAGCCGTCCACGATTGGACTGAGGGCCAAGGCGGCTGGTGCTCGGACTTTCCTGTATTTTGGTTCGTCACCGGCATTGAAAGTTATAGCCGTGTCATTCCAAGGGTTTATTGCTGCTATTTGACAGACTTCGGTGAGTTCGCGGAGTGCCCTTTTACGCCTATTGTTTGAGGCGAATGTCTCAAAGACCATCAGTACTTTGGGATCGTTGTCTTCTGGGGGTGTTTTTCTGGGGTATTCTTTGTGAGGATATCCTCGCTGCTCTTGGCCACTTGCGGAGTATCCAACATGCTCTAAGGCTATGTGTTGGCATGTTATCCGGTGTTGCGTGTATTTTGCATGGCCCATCGAGCCATCCTTCCAGAACGGTTCCGTGCCTTGTACTGGACTTATATTTCTTTACTATTGGACCGGGTGTGTTACAAGGGTGTTGCATGTATTTTAAATCTGAATCCTGGCCCAATTTTGGATCCGGGGTCTGAAAGACGTCCGGACTTAATAGATCGGGATCCGGGATATCCACTGATTTCTTAGGCTCATCATACGATTCTATGTTCGGAGGGCAGGATGCATCTCCTCGCAGGTGGGTATCTGGCTCTTTGAAGCAAGAGATCCGGACATAGTCCGTCCTTAGTATGGATGAAGAGTTGTCGTCTCGCTCCTCAACTATCGCTATCTGGTGGGTTATCGGTGGAGATTTGATTTCTCTCTGATCGGGTTTAAGCCCAATTCGATCGTAGTCTGTGGCGACCCCCAGGGCAGCGATGCAATTTAGGAGCTCATTTAAAGATGAAAGCTCTGCTGGATACATCTGCTTGGAGTGTTCGGAGTCGATACGAAGGGGATTTTCAATGACCCGAGAGGTCATCATCGGCTCAACAACCAAACGGGCGGTCATGGTAAAGCCACCCAGCCGAAGGGTTTGGCCTGAGGCCAGTGCTCCTCTGGCGGTAATATTGTCCTTGAGAACAAGGCGAGCCATCGATCCCGTCGTCGACGTCAAAGTGGAACTCTCAATGAAAGCACCAATGTCGGTGTCAAAACCGGCGGATCTTGGGTAGGGGGTCCCGAACTGTGCGTCTGGGATCGATGGTAACAGGAGACGGGGGACACAATGTTTTACCCAGGTTCGTCCCTCTCTATGGAGGTAATACCCTATGTCCTGCTTGATTGATCTTGATGAATATGAGTATTACAAGAGTTGATCTACCATGAGATCGTAATGGATAAACCCTAAGAGTCTGACCTGGCTATGATTATTCAGGGGATCTACGGACCTAGCCTTCCAGTTTATATAAGCACAGGAGGGATCTAGGGTTACACAAGGTCGGTTACAGAGAAGGAATATTCATATTTGGTCGCCAAGCTTGCCTCCCACGCCAAGGGGAGTCCCATCCGGACACGGGCAGAGTCTTCGGTCTTCATATCTTCACAGCCCATCAGTCCGGCCCATATCCAATAGGTCGGACGCCCGAGGACCCCTTAGTTTAGGACTCCCTCAGCCGCACCTCAGCCCCTGACGCAACCCTTCCCCCTCCAACACCTCCTCCTTCTCCTCCTCCGTAGTGCTTGGCGAAGCCCTGCTGTAGAACTACAAGCTCCACCACCACGCCGTTGTGCTGCCGGAGCTCTCCCTCAACTTCTCCTCTCCCCTTTATGGATCAAGAAGGAGGAGACGTCCCAGGGCTATACGTGTGTTGAACGCGGAGGCGCCATCCGTTCGACGCTTGGGTCTGATCTTCCGCGATTTGAATCGCCGCGAGTACGACTCCATCAACCGTGTTCTTGTAATGCTTCCGCTTAGTGATCTTCAAGGGTATGAAGATGCACTCCCTCTTTCTTGTTGCTAGCATCTCCTAGATTGATCTTTGTGACACGTAGGAAAATTTTGAATTATTACTATGTTACCCAACAGTGGCATTATGAGCTAGGTGTATGCGTAGATTCTATGCACGAGTGGAACACAAAGTAGTTGTGGGCGATGATTTGGTCAATTTGCTTACAGTTACTAGTCTTATCTCGATTCGGCGTCATTGTGGGATGAAGCGGCCCGGACTGACCTTACACGTACGCTTATGTGAGACAGGTTCCATCGACTGACATGCACTTGATGCATAAGGTGGCTAGCGGGTGTTTGTCTCTCCCACTTTAATCGGATCGGATTCAATGAAGAGGGTCCTTATGAAGGGTAAATAGCAATTGGCATATCACTGTTGTGGCTTTTGCGTAGGCAAGAAACGTTCTTGCTAGAAACCCATAGTAACCACGTAAAACTTGCAACAACAATTAGAGGATGTCTAACTTGTTTTTGCAGGGTATGCTATGTGATGTGATATGGCCAAAAGGATGTGATGAATTATATATGTGATGTATGAGATTGATCATGTTCTTGTAATAGGAATCATGACTTGCATGCCGATGAGTATGACAACCGGCAGGAGCCATAGGAGTTGTCTTAATTTATTATATGACCTGCGAGTCAATGTAAATGCCATGTAATAACTTTACTTTATTGCTAACCGTTAGCCATAGTAGTAGAAGTAATAGTTGGCGAGACAACTTCATGAAGGCACGATGATGGAGATCATGGTGTCATGCCGGTGACGATGGTGATCATGTCGCGCCTCGAAGATGGAGATCAAAAGCGCAAGATGATATTGGCCATATCATGTCACTTTATGATTTGCATGTGATGTTTATCATGTTAACATCTTGTTTGCTTAGAACAACGGTAGCATAAATAAGATGATCCCTCACTGAAATTTCAAGAAATGCGTTCCCCCTAACTATGCACTGTTGCAAAGGTTCGTTGTTTCGAAGCACCACGTGATGATCGGGTGTGATAATTTCTAACGTTCGCATACAACGGGTGTAAACCAGATTTACACATGTGAAACACTTAGGTTGACTTGACGAGCCTAGCATGTACAGACATTGCCTCAGAACATGAGAGACCGAAAGGTCGAACATGAGTCGTATGATAGATGCGATCAACATGGCCTAGTCCATTTGGATCATGTATCACATAGATGACTAGAGGGATGTCTGTCTGAGTGGGAGTTCATTAAATAATTTGATTAAATGAACTTAATTATCATGAACTTAGTCTAAAATTGTCTTTACAATCTATCCTGTAGATCCAATGGCCCACACTAATGTTGCCCTCAACTTCAACGTGTTCCTAGAGAAAACCAAGCTGAAAGACGATGGAAGCAACTATACGGACGGGGTTCGTAACTTGAGGATCATCCTCATAGATGCCTAGAAAGCATATGTCATTGAAGCACCGCTAGGTGACGCATCCATTTTCCTAGCAGCTCAAGACGTTATGAATGCCTGGCAGTCGCGTAGTGATGATTACTCCCTAGTTCAGTGTGGCATGCTTTACAGCTTAGAATCGGGGCTCCAAAAGCATTTTGAGCAACACAGAGGATATGAGATGTTCCAAGAGCTGAAAATGGTTTTCCAAGCTCATGCCTGGGTCGAGAGTTATGAAGTCTTCGACAAGTTCTACAGTTGTAAGATGGAGGAAAATAGTTATGTCAGCGAGCATATACTCAAAATGTCTGGGTTGCACAACCGCTTGTCTCAGAGCTGGGAGTTAATATTCTAGATGACTCGGTCATTGATAGAATCCTCTAGTCGCTTCCACCTAGCTACAAGAGCTTTGTGATGAACTAAAATATGCAAGGGATGGAGAAGTCCATTCCTGAGTTATATTCGATGCTGAAATCAGCAGAGGTGGAGATCAAAAAGGAACATCAGGTGTAAGAAGAACTTCGGGAAGGACGGCAAGGGAGTTGTCGCGCCCGGTAAATCAATTGCCGCGAAGAAGGCAAAGAATGGACCCAAGCCCGAGATTGAGTGCTTTTATTACAAGGGAAATGGTCACTAGAAACGGAACTGTCCCAAGTACTTAGCAGATAAGAAGGCCGAAAATGCCAAAGGTATATATGATATACATGTTATTGATGTGTACCTTACCAGCGCTCATAGTAGCTCCTGGGTATTTGATACTGGTGTAGTTTCTCACATTTGTAACTCAAAATAGGAGCTGCAGAATAAGCGGAGACTGGCGAAGGACGAGGTAACAATGCGCGTCAGGAATGGTTCCAAGGTCGATGTGATCGCCATCAGCACGCTACCTCTACATCTACTTTCAGGATTAGTTTTAAACCTCAATAATTGTTATTTAGTACCAGCTTTGAGCATGAACATTGTATTAGGATCTCGTTTGATGCGAGATGGCTACTCATTTAAATCCGCGAATAATGGTTGTTCTATTTTTATATGAGAGATATGTTTTATGATCATGCTCCGCTGGTCAATGGTTTAGTTTTATTGAATCTCGAACATGATGTTACACATATTCATAGTGTGAATGCCAAGAGATGTAAGGTTGATAATGATAGTTGTCGGTGTCAAAACCGGCGGATCTCGAGTAGGGGGTCCCGAACTGTGCGTCTAAGGTGGATGGTAACAGGAGGCATGGGACACAATGTTTTACCCAGGTTCGGGCCCTCTTGATGGAGGTAAAACCCTACGTCCTGCTTGATTAATATTGATGATATGGGTAGTACAAGAGTAGATCTACCATGAGATCAAGGAGGCTAAACCCTAGAAGCTAGCCTATGGTATGATTGTTGTATATGTTGTATCGACTAGCCTGGCCTCGATTTATATAATGCACCAGAGGCCTAGGATAACAAGAGTCCTAGCCGAATACGCCGGTGGGGAGGAGTCCTTGTCTTGATCGCCAAGTCTTGTGGAATATTCCTTGTATGCGGCAGCTATCCGAACTGGCCCATGAGTATACGGCCATGGGGGTCCTCGGCCCAATCTAATAGATCGGAGATGACGTGGTGAGTACCCCCTAGTCCAGGACACCGTCAGTAGCCCCCTGAACCAGTCTTCAAGTTAGGGATGCTCCTCGATTCTTCCGAATTGTTCTTCATCTTCGGTTGACGGTCTTGAAAACTGGTTCAACAAATCTTCTCATCTTCGATATTGAGGATCGCCGAAATGCATTCGGCGAGTTTACACGTTGGGTATCCGAGGAGCCCCTTTAAGTTTCCGGCCTTTATAAATGCCTTGTTGTTTTTATGCCACACCTCAGGTTTGAAGTTGTTCCCGGGAGGCAGTGTCCTCTTGCGTCCGAGCTCTAACGCCGGACTGCATTCAAGGTATCTTTTGCGGCCGAGCACCAATGCCGGACCGCTTCCGAGCTCCAACGCCGGAATGTATCCGAGTTCCAATGCCGGACTATGTCAAAGCTCCAACGCCGGACTGTATCCGAGCTCCAACGCCGGACTATATCCGAGGTGTCATATCACCTTGGTTAAAAAAAGTTGAAGGAGTTTAGCCGAGCTTAATGCCGGAAATGCCCTCTATGGAGCCAGCCACTAGTGCCCGAGCTTTATGCCGGACTGCTTCCGAGGTGGTGCACCACCCCGAATGTGGGCCGATTTTTGTGAATATTTTTTATTGGTGCAATTTATTCTCTGTCGAGATATATAGCCAGTAGCCCTCAAGGTGTGTATCGGTCTAAAACCCGAGATGCACCTGAAGGATGAAGTAAGACTGCTGATCCTAGTAGCCGCTGAGACTCAGGTTGATTTGCAAAATCGGCCTGAGGATCAAGTCCAAACTCGGCAGAATACTTCGGGACACTAAAAGCAGTGTGCTCAGTCCTCGAGGCTCAGGTTGGGTGCGGCCGACCAACCTGAGGATCAAAATCTCCTCGGAAACTATATTGCACATAAAATTTTCTGCATTGGACAAGCAATGCAGTAGCCCCTGAGACACTGGTCGGGTGGCAACACCAGATCAGGGGATCAATGTGCCCCTTTAATATTTGTAAATAATAAGCCCGAAGCCCAGTAGCCCCCGAGCCTTAATGCGGGCACGGGTGGCCGAATTAAGGATCAATATCCATAGTAAAATCACAAATTATGTGTAATGACTCTATGTATCCAAGTACTTTACGTCATTAATGTTCGGATCCACTTTGTACAAAACTTTGTTTGACCGACCATCGGCTTCCACCTCCTCGGCCAGTAGCCAAGGAGTGTTTGTCCTACTTTATAAAGCCTTTATGAGGGCAAAGATTTACAACAAACAAGGCAATCTGGCCATACGGTTTTATAAACAAAGGTACGCAGAGAGTTATATCACTGTTTAACAGAAGAAATGTCTTCCAAAGAAAATAGTCCCGCTATCGGTTCCTTTCTTTGGGTTGTCATGCTAAGCATGATCATTAAACCTCAGCTCTAATGTAAGAGAAAAATATTGAGGATTTAGTTTGGGAGGCCAGTTAATAGCCCCCGGTAGTGTTCGGCGACAGTCGGGGTTAAGCCGTAAACACTTCGGCCAATGTTATGAACGGCCCATCATTTAACATAGTCGTCGGATCGCTGACCAGTTTACGCTTATTGTGAAAGTCAGTTTTCGGCTTTCTCCACTGAGGTGCTTAACCATGTGAGCTGGAAGCACAATCGCAGTGGTTCTCCCTTTGCACGCCTAGCCGAACAAAACGGAACGTAGGAAGCAAGTGCAGGAGCCGGGCAACCCAACTATTGACCGAAGACACAATTCAAAACCGATGCATATATAGCTATATCTGAGAATGTTTTTGCCGAATCCCTAAAGGTGTCCGGCGTTGCACTGCGAGACTAATGCTGGAGAAGCACAAATAGTTTTAAAAGTGCCAAAAAGCTTGGAAAACCAAGAAACGTCAGTAAAAACATGACGTCCAAACAATATCAAGTGTTCGGTGCCAATCTGAAAGTTGGTCTGAGAAAAAAGAAGTGCTTCTGTCGTGCTTTAACATGATACATCCTATCTCAAGACTTTGAGCGGGTCAGCCTACGGCTTCAACCTCCTATCTCGAGGGCGGAGTACTTCTCATCAGGCCAGTTTAGCAAACTAAACTCTAGCGGCTTTGAGAGAGAAATTAGGCTCCCCGGCTAGTGACCGCACACTCGTGTCGAAAAAGGAGTGATAAATAATAATAAAACTTTGTAATGACTAAGAAGAAGAACACTTATTATAAAACGGCTCAAATAAACTTAAGAGCCCCCAAGTGACTTGGGTAGAAGAATGATTGCATGTACCAAAGTACTTATATCATATCTATGTTCAACCGAACTTTAAACGCGTCTTAACCGACCGTCAGCTTCTCCCTCTTCGGTCAAGGACCGAAAAGTGTTATGTACTCCATCAGTCGAGAATATCGACGGTGTTTCCAATAACCAGGCAATCAGGCCATAAGGCTGTAACAGACAAAGCGCGCTCAGGGAACTTATGCTATATTACCGTGAAGTGTAAGAAGCATCTTCGAAGAAAATAGTACCCCCACCGATACCTTTCTTCGGTGCTCATTGTTATTATGAGCCTTGTGCAATAGATTTTTTGTACTCATGAGTTCCGTTGTGTGCCGACCATCATTGAAAACTATAAGAGCGTTAGCTTTCGGCTTCACCCAGTCTGAGGTCCGGCTCGGTTGACCCGATTGTGACAATCGCAGAGGTGCTCCCTTTACTCCCTAGCCGAACAATCGGGAATGTAGGGGTAAACACAGGAGCGAGGCAACCCAGCTTGCAAATCGCTTAAGTCAATATGGTGCATATTGTGGCATAATACACGAACAAGGAACAAAGTCGTACAAGTATAATCATATGCAAGAGGAAAAGCTTCATAAATGAAGCCCCCAAGTGAATTGGGTCCTTGAATTTGTGTGTCACAAACAAAGTTTGGACAAGGAAATTTTTTAAAAGCAACTTTTTTCCAAAAAGGTATAATGCTTGGTTGAACCGAACACAAGTTAGAAATTAAAGCTTTGAGCATGAAAGCGACTTAGCTGGTTAATGTGTTCGGTATTGATGACGCGGTCCGAGCTTGATGCGGGGAAAGGTTCCATCCCCCAAGTTGGTCCTGAGCTGGCGGAGCGGAGAGCTCGACACGCCGAAGTGGTGACATAGCACGGTCAATGCAGACCGGCAGATTGATGCCGAAGTCCTCGGATCATTTTCCTGTGCACAAAAAATAGTGCAAACCGGAGATGATAGTAATAATGATAATTAAAAAAATGTGTTGCATAATAAATAATTTATACAAAGTGAGGAATAGAAGAAATATGGCCTGGCGCCGCAGTCAATGTCGATGCAGGGCGTCAGCGTGATGTAGTAAAGGCGTGGCAAAGCCTGAATTCACAGGTCGGTCCAAGCTTCGGATGCGGCGTTCGCCGGACTATGTACGGAAACTGATCGAACCACCACGCGACCGTCATTAATGCGGTCACCATTTGATAGACCTGTGTACATATCATGGACAAACCAAAGTAATAATTCCTTGGGAAAAATGAACCCAAACAAGCAAAAAATACTGGGATTAATAGCACCTGGTTTATTTGTTGTAGCAATCCGAAGGAAGGTGATTCCCAAAATTGGGACTTTCTCCGCACACCCATTGCCTGATGGGCGATAAAAGACGGCATGGCAATGCTAGTAAAGGTTGACTCGCCGAGGCAAAGCCCTCGGCCCAGCTAACGTGACGGAGCTGGTCGGCTAGTGACGCCGAAGTGTCCGGAGTAGGTTGATGAAGAGATGGTGAAGCCCCCGGTCCAGCCGAGATGTCGAAGCCTCGACGTCGGCCGATGAGTCGAAGCAGGTCGGCGTGACGGACACCAGCTTGAAGAAGCAATAGTGCGGCCTTGTCGATGCAGGTCGTGACATGGTTGATGTCGGCTTGATGAAGCGACCGTGCGGTGATGCCGGTATGCCCGCTCCGTGTAATCCGTGGGGCGGCGATGTTGATGATGATTTATCCTTCGCGATGTCGGACTCTTGTTCGGCTTGCCGATATGATGATCCGAAGAAGTTGAGCTCGGCTAAAGTGACGACGTGTCTAGCGCAGGTCGGCAGCCGTGGAATAATATTGCCGGACTGATTTGACACCAGCATGATGTTGAAGATCATGTTCAAAAGATCTTAAAGTTAGTGGGATGTGTCCGGGAATGAAACGCAATACCCCATACAAAACTTCCTTCAAAAGGGATGTCCGAAATCCTGTTCATAAAAAAGACGAACTCGGGTCGGATTCGTTTTCGCGCAGAAAACAGATCCGAAAAGTGATGCACTAATCGGAAGGTTCCCGGAGTTTGGACGGCTGGATCGAGCTGAAATTTTGAGAGGTGGTAGATATAGGAATTCCGCGGCCGATCAACGGTTGGATCTTTCAGAGGACGTCCGAGCTAGAAGCTGGACACCACACCCTAAACTCATCCAGATTCCCGTCCAGATTTGACAGGGCTCCGGTATATCATAGATTGCCAGAGATTCCTCCATCGGAACTCGACGAAATTTTCCAGGGTTTTTGTAGACTCGATTCCGCACAATTCCACTGAAGCGGTCGTTAAAGCGATGCGCGAGCAGGCAGTGGCGGCGGATACGCGTTCGCTGTTTGGAAAAACAGCACGGTCGCTTGAGGGCAATGTTGACATTGAGCCCCTGAGCTCCATAGATGATTCCTTCGTGATCTTGATAGAGATTGGAGTTGATGTTTTATGAAGGCCCTCGTCCAAACATGGTGATCTGAACATGGGGCACAATTCTTGGTCGAACCAAGGTGACCAGTCGAGCTGGTGACGAAGATGCCGAAGTCGCAGTTGATCTGCAGGCGAGCCATCGATCCTTTTGTCGATCACACAGCGGAACTCTCAATGAAAGCACCAATGTCGGTGTCAAAACCGGCGGATCTCGGGTAGGGGATCCTGAACTGTGCGTCTAAGGTGGATGGTAACAGGAGGCAGGGGACACGATGTTTTACCCAGGTTCGGGCCCTCTTGATGGAGGTAAAACCCTACATCCTGCTTGATTAATATTGATGATATGGGTAGTACAAGAGTAGATCTACCACGAGATCAAGGAGGCTAAACCCTAGAAGCTAGCCTATGGTATGATTGTTGTATATGTTGTATCGACTAGCCTGGCCTCGGTTTATATAATGCACTAGAGGCCTAGGATAACAAGAGTCCTAGCCGAATACGTCGGTGGGGAGGAGTCCTTGTCTTGATCGCCAAGTCTTGTGGAATATTCCTTGTATGCGGCAGCTGTCCGAACTGGCCCATGAGTATACGGCCATGGGGGTCCTCGGCCCAATCTAATAGATCGGGAGATGACGTGGTGAGTACCCCCTAGTCCAGGACACCGTCAATAGTCCCACATACTTGTGGCACTGCCGCCTTCGTCATATTGGTGTTAAACACATGAAGAAACCCCATGCGGATGGACTTTTGGAGTCTCTTGATTATGAATCATTTGACACATGCCAACCATGTCTCATGGGCAAAATGACCAAGACTCCATTCTCCCGAACAATGGAGCGAGCAACCAACTTGTTGGAAACAATACATACTGATGTATGCAGTCCAATGAGCATTGAGGCTCGCGGTGGCTATCGTTATGTTCTCACCCTCACTGATGACTTAAGTAGATATGGGTATGTCCACCTGATGAAACACAAGTCTGAGACCTTTGAAAAGTTCAAGGAATTTCAGAGCGAAGTAGAGAATCAACGTGACAGGAAAATAAAGTTCTTACGATCAGATCATGGAGGAGAATATTTGATTCACGAGTTTGGCACGCACTTAAGGAAATGTGGAATTATTTCACAACTCACACCACCGGGAACACCTTAGCATAATGGTGTGTATGAATGTCATAATCACACTCTATTGGATATGGTGTGATCTATGGTGTCTCTTACCGATCTACAGCTATCATTTTAGGGTTATACTTTGGAGACTGCCGCATTCACTTTAAATAGGGCACTGTCTAAATCCGTTGAGACGACACCGTATGAACTATGGTTTGGGAAGAAACCTAAGCTATCATTTCTGAAAGTTTGGGGATGTGATGCTTATGTCAAGAAACTTCAACCTGAAAAGCTCGAACCCAAATCGGAAAAGTGCGTCTTCATAGGATACCCTAAGGAAACTATTGGGTATACCTTCTACCTCAGATCCGAAGGAAAGATCTTTGTTGCCAAGAATGGATCCTTTCTGGAGAAAGAGTTTCTCTCGAAAGAAGTAAGTGGGAGGAAAGTAGAACTTGATGAGGTACCCCCTCTTGAACCGGAGAGTAGCGCAGCACAAGAAAATGTTTCTGTGGTGCCTGCACTAACTAGAGAGGATGTTAATGATGATGATCATGAAACTTCAAATCAAGTTGCTACTGAACTTCCTAGGTCCACGAGGACATGTTCCGCACCAGAGTGGTGCGACAACCCTGTCTTGGAAATCATGTTGTTAGAAAACGGTGAACCTTCAAACTATGAAGAAGCGATGGCGGGCCCATATTCCAACAAATGGCTTGAAGCCAAGAAATCCGAGATCGGATCCATGTATGAGAACAAACTATGGACTTTGGTGGACTTGCCCGATGATCGGCATGCCATAGAGAATAAATGGATCTTTAAGAAGAAGACTGACGCGGACGGTAATGTGACCGTCTATATGGCTCGGCTTGTCGCTAAGGGTTATCAACAAGTTCAAGGAGTTGAATACGACGAGACCTTCTCACCCGTAGCAAAGCTGAAGTCCGTCCGAATCATGTTAGAAATTGCCGCATTCTATGATTATGAGATATGGCAAATGGATGTCAAAACGGCATTCCTTAACGGTTTCCTTAAGGAAGAATTGTATATGATGCACCCGGAAGGTTTTGTCGATCCTAAGAATGCTGACAAGGTATGCAAGCTCCAGCGCTCCATCTATGGGTTGGTGCAAGCATCTCGGAGTTGGAACGTTCACTTTGATGAAATGATCAAAGTGTTTGGGTTTATACAGACTTATGGAGAAGCCTGTATTTACAAGAAAGTGAGAGGGAGCTCTGTAGCATTTCTCATATTATATGTGGATGACATATTGTTGATGGGAAATGATATAGAACTTTTGGAAAGCATAAAGGCCTACTTGAATAAGTGTTTTTCAATGAAGGACCTTGGAGAAGCTGCTTACATATTAGGCATCAAGATCTATAGAGATAGATCGAGACGCCTCATTGGTCTTTCACAAAGCACATACCTTCACAAGATATTGAAGAGGTTCAATATGGATCAGTCCAAGAAGGGGTTCTTGCCTGTATTGTAAGGTGTGAGATTGAGCACAGCTCAATGCCCGACCTCGGCAGAAGATAGACAAAAGATGAGTGTCATCCCCTATGCCTCAGCCATAGGCTCTATTATGTATGCCATGATGTGTACCAGACCTGATGTGAACCTTGCCATAAGTTTGGTAGGGAGGTACCTGATACGTCTCCAACGTATCTATAATTTTTGATTGTTCCATGTGTTTTATTATCAAGCTTGGATGTTTTATAATCATTTTATAGTCATTTTATATCATTTTTGGTACTAACCTATTGACATAGTGCCCAGTGCCAGTTCCTATTTTTCCATGTTTTTTACATCGCAAGAAATCAATATCAAATGGAGTCCAAATGGCACGAAACTTGATGATGATTTTTATGGGTCAAAAGTAAGAAAATGGGCCCTAGTTGCACCTAGGGGGTGCCCCGAGGGGGGCACAACCCACCAGGGCACGCCAGGAGGCCCTGGTGCGCCCCGGTGGGTTGTGCCCACCTCGGGT
>NC_057794.1:474582319-474586874 GCF_018294505.1 Triticum aestivum
CTCTTTGCTCTATAAATACCCCAAAAATACCAGAACCCTAGGGGAGTCGACGAAATATTCATCCAGCCACCGCAGAGTCTAGAATCACCAGATCCAATCTAAACACCATCACGGAGGGGTTCACCACTTCCATTGGTGCCTCTCCGATGATGCGTGAGTAGTTCTTTGTAGACCTTCAGGTCCGTAGTTAGTAGCTAGATGGCTTCATCTCTCTCTCTTGATCCTCAATACAATGGTATCTTGGAGATCCATATGATGTAACTCTTTTGCGGTGTGTTTGTTGGGAGCGATGAACTTCGAGTTTATGATCAGATCTATGTTTTTATATCCATGAAAGTATTTGAGTTTCTTTGATCTCTTTTATGCGTGATCTCTTATATCCTCGTATTTCTTCTCCGATATTTGGGTTTTGTCTGGACAACTCGATCTATTTATCTTGTAATGGGAAGATGTGCCTAGTAGTGGGTTCGATCTTACGGTGCTTGATCACAGTGATAGAAAGGGAAACGACGTGTATGTATCGTTGCTACTAAGGATAAAAATATGAGATCTATATCTACCGCCATATAGATAAATGGATCTTGTATGCATCATGTCATCATTCTTATTGCATTACTCCATTTTTCCATGAACTTAATACACTAGATGCATTTTGGATAGCGGTCAATGTGTGGAGTAATAGTAGTAGATGTAGGCAGGAGTCGGTCTACTAATCTTGGACGTGATGCCTATGTAATGATCATTGCCTGGATATTGTCATGATTATTTGAAGTTCTATCAATTGCCCAACAGTAATTTGTTTACCCACCGTTTGCTATTTTTCTCGAGAGAAGCCACTAGTGAAACCTACGGCCCCCGGGTCTTATTTCTCATATATTTGCATTTGCGATCTACTTTTTATTTGCTTTTATTTTCAGATCTATTAAACCAAAAATACAAAAATACTTTGCTGCACTTTATTTTATTTGTGATCTATTTATCCAATCTATTACAACCTTTTTACTGTCACGCACCAATTTCTGGCGTCGTTACCCGAAAGGGATTGACCACCCCTTTAACACGTCGGGTTGCGAGGTGTTGTTATTTGTGTGCAGGGGTTGTTTACGTTGTGTTGCTTGGTTCTCCTATTGGTTCGATAACCTTGGTTTCAAAATTGAGGGAAATACCTACCGCCGCTGTGCTGCATCATCCCTCCCTCTCTGCGAAATATCGACGGAATTCCAGCTGCCATCAGTACCAAAGTGATCCCGGTATGGAACTCTAGACAACGATCAAGAATATCCTGAAGTACCTAAAAAGGACTAAGGATATGTTTCTCATTTATGGAGGTGTCGAAGAGCTTGTCGTAAAGGGTTACATCGACGCTAGCTTTGACACAGATCTGGATGACTCCAAGTCACAAACCGGATACGTGTGCATTTTGAATGGTGGGGCAGCCATCTGGTGCAGTTGCAAGCAGAGTGTCGTGGCGGGATCCACATGTGAAGATGAGTACATAGCTGCTTCAGAGGCAGCACATGAAGGAGTCTGGATGAAGGAGTTTATCACCGACCTAGGAGTAATTCCCAATGCGTTGGGCCCGATAACTCTCTTTTGCGACAACACTGGAGCTATTGCCATTGACAAGGAGCTCAGGTTTCACAAGAAGACCAAGCACATCAAGCGTCGCTTCAACTCCATTCATGAATATATTCAAGATGGAGACATAGATATTTGTAAAGTACATACGGATCTGAATGTCGCAGATCTGTTGACGAAATCTGTTTCACGAACAAAACATGATCAACACCAGAACTCTATGGGTGTTCAATTCATCACAATGTAACTAGATTATTGACTCTAGTGCAAGTGGGAGATTGTTGGAAATATGCCCTAGAGGCAATAATATAATGGTTATTATCATATTTCCTTGTTCATGATAATTGTCTATTATTCATTCTATAACTGTATTAACTGGAAACCACAATACATGTGTGAATACATAGACCACAACATGTCCCTAGTACGGCTCTAGTTGACTAGCTCATTGATCAATAGATGGTTATGGTTTCCTAACCTTGGACATTGGATGTCCTTGATAACGGGATCACATCATTAGGAGAATGATGTGCTGGACAAGACCCAATCCTAAGCATAGCACAAGATTGTGTAGTTCATTTGCTAGAGCTTTTCTAATGTCAAGTATCATTTCCTTAGACCATGAGATTGTGCAACTCCCGGATATCGTAGGAGTGCTTTGTGTGTATCAAATGTCACAACATAATTGGGTGACTATAAAGGTGCACTACAGGTATCTCTGAAAGTGTCTGTTGGGTTGCCACAAATCTAGACTGGGTTTTGTCACTCCTTATGACGAAGAGGTATCTCTGGGCCCACTTGGTAATGCATCATCATAATGAGCTCAATATGACTAAGGAGGTAACCATGGGATCATGCATTACAGAACGAGTAAAGAGACTTGCCGGTAACGAGATTGAATGTGGTATGGGGATTTTCAGAGTAATCGACCACGGGTACCCCGAGGACGGCAAGACGATATTTCAAGACATCGGGGCTAGCAAAGCCCCTCAGTCCGACTGCCCGGCTGCTCCTGCCGGCTCCCCGTCCGACTGCTCTACCCGGCTGGCTGCCGACTACGCCAACCAGTCTGCCTGCCGACTACGCCAACCAGCCTGCCTGCAGCCCAACCCGACACCGACAAGACACCAACGAGACGGCCATACCGCGGACAAGACAACCGTACCGCGACGACATCATGTACAGTGTCACTTGTCCCCTGGCACTATTTATGAAGTGACCCAGGGGACAAGCATGACATGCACCATGCCTTGTCCATGCCACTACATAGCTTAGGAAGTAAGCTAGCCCACACTATAAAAGGGGCACACATCCATCCATCCACTCACTCACGCCACATTCATTTGGCCACAAGGCCACTCACGGCCACAAGCCCTGGCCATACTTGGCCACTAGAGCCGGCCATACGCATGCATATACAAGATCAGATGCCCCTGGCACTGATCTCAGATACAGCTCCAGGAGCACTTTGTACCAGATATATCATATATACTCAGACATGCAGGAGTACGGGTATTATCTCTCCGGAGAGCCCCGAACCTGGGTAACTAGCGTGTGCTACTCCATACCCGCTCCCAGTCCTATCAGCAGCAGTCTTACCCTCACACTAAGCCCTTGTGGCATCTGTCGACTCGGAAGCCCCCCGTGAGAATACCACGACAGTTGGCGCCCACCGTGGGGCGGTACTATGCTACCGCGCTGCTGCTGGTTTTGCAGTCCGGGCGGGACCCCTTTTTCTTCATCGCCTCGGCCGCGGCGTCGCGCCGTCTCTTAGGTAGCGCTCCGGGGCTCGACATCGATCCGCCCCAGAGCGGCCGCGAGGGGTGGCATGTCCTCACCGTCGGCCTCTTCATCATCACCAGCGCAACGCTGGCCGCCCGTCCGCGTGCGCGCCGCGCCGGGCCTTGCTTCGGTCGACCGCGTTCATCCACGCACCGCTCGCGTATGCTCCCCTCGCTGCTGCGCTTTGTTCCGGCCGAAATGCATGTTCGCTCCTCCATATTTCATCTACGCAAGCTAGCTAGATGCAAGTCAAAGAGTGGTCATACACCAACTCTTCGTACACTATCCAAATACAAGTTGGATAGTGCTTGTATGATGGTCAGACAATAGCCGGACATTGGTCAGATACTAGCTGCTCATTTGCCTCCTCCTGCGACACCGCTGCACCATGCACCTCGCCCAGACCTGGCCAAACGGGCCGGCCCGGCACGGCACGGCACGGCCCGTGCTAATCGTGCCTGGCCCGGCACGGCCCGCCATGGCACGTTTAATAGCCGGGCCGTGCCGTGCCGGCCCACGGGCGCTGCTCCTTGGCCCAGGCACGGCCTGATTAGTAAACGGGCCGGCCCGATGGCCCGTTTAGCACGCTGGGCTGCACATTTTCAGCCTGCTGGGCTGGTATTTAGGCCTATTGGGCTGTATTTTAGGTATATATATATATGTAAAAATCTAAAAAATATATATAAAAAATTAAACGGGCCGTGCCGTGCCGGCCCGCGTGCCCAGGCTCCAGGCCCAGGCACGGCCCAAGGCGTGTCGCGTGCCGGGCACGGCCCGTTTAGCCCGTGTCGTGCCTGGCCCATGGCGGGCCGTGCCGGCGTGCTCGCGGGCCGGCCTGTTTAGCCCGGCCCGTTTGGCCAGCTATAACCTCGCCTGCTCTCCACGAGCGTCCGAGGCTTCTCGCCCTGCCGTCCGCACAGCCGCAGCGTGACTCGCGCCATCACCAAGCTCGCAGACGCCCTCTCCCTCACTCTGTTTCGCTTTTCTCTCGCGCGGCTGTACAAACGAAATACAGAGAGTTTGCTTCCTCCGCTACTCGGCCAGGCACCCGTGGCCCGCTCGCTCCGACCGGCTCCGGGTCGCCGCCCGTGTGCTGCCTCCCAGCCGCCTCGCTGCCCTGCCTGCCGGTTGCGCGCCATGGCCGGCTCCTCCTCGTCACCACCACGCCGGCTGGAAGACCCCGCGCGGCCGTGCG
>NC_057794.1:475590580-475645847 GCF_018294505.1 Triticum aestivum
TTGGTGGAGAGAGAGAGGAGCAGCCAAGGTGGGCCGCGTGCCTCCTCCCCCCTGGTCTGAATTGGACTAGGAGAGGGGGCGGCGACCCCTTTCCTTCTCCCTCCCCCCTTCCTTTCCCCCTCCTAGTAGGAGTAGGAAAGAGGGGAGTCCTACTCCTACTAGGAGGAGGAGGACTCCTCCTTGGCGCGCCATAGGGCCGGCCGGCCTCCTCCCCTTGCTCCTTTATATACGGGGGTAGGGGGCACCCCTAGACACACAAGTTGATCCTCGTGATCGTATTCTTAGCCGTGTGCGGTGCCCCCTTCCACCATACTCCTCGATAATATTGTAGCGGTGCTTAGGCGAAGCCCTGCGACGGTAGAATATCAAGATCGTCACCACGCCGTCGTGCTGACGGAACTCTTCCCTGACACTTTGCTGGATCGGAGTCCGGGGATCGTCATCGAGCTGAACATGTGCTAGAACTCGGAGGTGCCGTAGTTTCGGTGCTTGATCGGTCGGGCCGTGAAGACGTACGACTACACCAACCGCGTTGTGCTAAACGCTTCCGCTTCCGGTCTACGAGGGTACGTAGACAACACTCTCCCCTCTCGTTGCTATGCATCACCATGATCTTGCGTGTGCGTACGAATTTTTTTGAAATTACTATGTTCCCCAACACCACGTCCCTCATGTCTCGGGGGCGATCTCGTGCTGTGAGCCGACTGGACTGTGTCTGCAACCACGGATCTGCTATGGATCCTATTCCGCGACTGAGATACCGATGTATTCTGCTCTCCTGCTGCTCGGAGCAAAGCCCGGATCTGCACAAAACCTCGACCAGCTTCTGACTGGGAAGGTTGAATTGACTCCGCTATTCGGGCCGCAGCTGTGAGATTGTGGATCGGAGTTCGGTATACCTGAGTCGGAGGCGGAAAAAGTTGGTGTCGACTGGACTCGGGGATACGTTGCCGAGCACGCTCATCAAGTGCGCGCTGGAGGTTCTCAAGTCGAGTGCGCTCAGCCAAGTTGGCCAGGCGCGCCTCCTCCAAGGCCTGGGCCTCAGGGATTTCTCCAATGATAGGAGTGTGAAGCGCATCCATGTCCCGGCGGGGAAGTTCTTCACTCCGCTGTGAAGAGAGGGGTTCGGGGCAGTATTCTTCGTGAACACGCGACGGATCACCGCCCCCATCGCCTCCGTCTTCACGGGTGAAGCCAGGAGGATTGCGTGGTCCATTGACCATCAAAACTTCTGCCGCGGGGTTGCTGCTGTCGCACTCGGATGCAGTCTCTACGGAGCCAGTCGAACAGGCCGTAAAGAGTTTTGTCGGGCTCGATTGCCGTGACTTGGGGGTGGCTGACTGGCGAGCCACCGCATGCCTCACCCACCGCTGAAGCCTCGATCAACTGGAATGTTTGCTTCGGCGGGCTGCAGGGAGGGAGGTCGGCACAGGAGCCGACTGATACTGAGTCGACGGCTGCCGTAGGAGGATGCCACGGACGCATGCGCGAAAGTGCGCCGCCCCGCGGATGGGGAGCGCCTCGATGTCGAGTGGCGCTTCTTGGAGCCAAGCGGAGTCGTCCGCGACGAATACAAGCGCGCCGAGATGGATCTCGCGACCCTTGCCCAAACCTCCGCCTGAAACCATGTTGATGGGGATTGGGAAAATTGCAACTTCTCCAACAAGTCGCTAAGACACCTGCCCCACGGTGGGCGCCAACTGTCGTGGTTCTAAGTCTGACAGTAGAATGGGGGGTAGGAATGTAGAGGCAAGATCCTAGCTATGAAGGAGTTATGCACGCGAGTTTTACGAGTTCAGGCCCTTCTCGAAAGAAGTAACAGCCCTACATCTCGGAGCCCGGAGGCGATCGACTGGATTATATGCGTGTGAGTTACAGGGGGTGCGAACCCTTGTGCCTGTGGAGGGGGTGGCTTATATAGAGTGCGCCAGGACCCCAGCCAGCCCACGTCACAGAGGGTTTAAGGTACATTGAAGAGAGAACGTTACTGGTAACGCCCACACTAAAGTGCTATAAATGACAATTAAGCCTATAAGTAAATGCCCGACCGTTGTTCATGCAGAATGGCTTTAGCTCTTCTACCTGTCGAGTGACTTTTGCGACGGTCGAGTGACATTGATTCTTCCGAGTGGAATGTCTCTGGTCGAGTGGATGATGATACCCTTTGAATGATCCTGGCTTTAGGGTGACGTCCTAGGAGAGGATGTCTAGGTCAGGTCTATGACCCTATCCTAGATACATAGCTTTATCAAAAAGGACCTACGAAAGACAAACATGCTGACAGGACTCTTCGATTACAGATTACGTGAGATGTTCGGCGCATGGGTCCAATCCGCATGAGCCATCTGCTTTGGGGGTGTTTGTTTCCAGAGACCTTTTTGTGTAGGGATTAAAAATGTCCCTTTTAGAGACTTTTTTACCAAACGGGAGGGACTTTTAAGGGACTAAACTAGGCATTTGGGACTAAATGAAGAAGACTCTCAAAGAGTCTTTTTAGGACTTTTTGAGACTTTTCCAACAATGCCCCTCCATGCACTCATTGGCCCGTCACCCCTTGGTGTTGTTTGATTGTTATTTTTTTCTATATACTAGGGGCAAGATAGTTATTTATAACCTCTAGGAAGAGACTATAGACTTTTTAGTCTCTAAAAACAAATAGGGAGGGACTTTTTTGAAACTAAAGACTTTTTACTTGGGATTAGAAAAAGTCCTACGACTAAATAACCAAACACCACCTTTGTTGGCACTAGTTTTGTCCGGTTAAAGTCATCTTGGTGTGCGATAGAGGACGTTTCTCATGGGTGAAAATAGGCATTTTTGTATTGCGTTTGCATTTACCAACGATAGAAGCTCATATCCTTATCTATCCAGCCAAACCAAATCAACAAACGGGACCATAGAAATGCCAAGCACAACTCCACGACACACGACTCTGGCTGGATGTCGTGTATTGGGGTGTCTACCCGTCCTTTTAACGTCGTGGTCTAGACGGATATGGTATCAGAAAGGTCGGGCGCTGCTGAAATTTTGTCTATTTTAAGCCTAGTTTAATAATAGTTTCAGAAATTTCTAATAAATCCTAAAGGCCCACGTGGTTCATTTGTGTAAGGTAAAAGGTGAAACAAAAGTTTAGTCCCACATTGCTAGTTTAGAGGAAGTTGGACCTCTTTATAAGGGAGGCTCTTTCTCCACATGTATGAGGATGAGAACAAGAGGGACATCCACGTGCGCTCCTCCTCCTCCGCCCACCTCGGGCTATGATTTTCCTCATCCTGGCTTTTGAGTCCTGTTGTTCCGTACGTGTTCTTGCTCTTTCTATTAGATGTCCTGTCACAGTTCTTTGCTCTAGTTTCTGCCCTATATATGTTAGGTTCAAATTTATGTATGCAGATGTTATTTACCTTTTCTCTGTCAGAAGGCATGACTTATTCGATCTTTACTATATTAGTCATGCTTTATCTAGTATTTATGTTAGATTTTCTACACGTTAGCCCTGACAACGATCATTGCACATAGTTTTCTTTGGTGATTGTTTCTGATAGATAACCCGTTGCATCACCTACCCTTTCTCAAAGATGCACGCAACTTTAATCTTTCTTGTAATTAATGTAAAAGTATTAAACATCAGGATATGTCTGTGAACTATTCTTTTGTTATTGAACTTTTTAATGAATTTGATTATATGAGGCCTTTTCCAACATCACATCTTTATTTATCTTGGAAATTCCCCGTATTTGAGGCAGTCGACAACCTTGTTCGTAGATGTGCTTAGGCCAACTCCACCACGCGACCCCAAACGGACGTCCGTTTTGTCCGGATTCTGTCCGTTTGGGTAGCGATTTGGGGTCATATTCGGGCGTGTCCTGGGATGCGGTGGCCGTGCGCCCAGCGCGCGGACGCATCCTTTTGCCCTATCCTGTTCGTCAGGGCCAAAAATGCCCAAATTTTCATCAAAACTAGTTTATAACCCAAATATTTGTCTGAAAATTAAAATAATTTTACAACCCAATTGAAATTGTCTTTAATAAAATATGTTTACAACCAAATCGAAATTGTCTTGACTAAACATAAAATGGACCAATACATCTGTTGGTTGCCAATGTGATCCCACACGTGCTCAATCAAGTCATTTTGAAGATTCAAATGAGTGTGCCAATCGCGCATCTCATGGTGGAATTGAGCAAACTGTTCAAATGTGGTCGGGTCTTGGTGCAGGGGCTCAATATTTTCACCTTGATAGTCAAATCCTTGGTCGAAGATACTCTCATCACGCTCGTCCTCGACGATCATGTTGTGTATGATCACAAAGCAATCATCACCTCCCAAAGCTTCCTTTCATCCCATGACAGTGCAGGGTTTCGAACGATACCCCACCGGGATTGAAGCACACCAAAAGCACGTTCCACATCCTTTCTAACACTCTTGCATTTGGGCAAATCTCTTTCTCTTCTCACCTTGGGGTTTCGAGATTGTCTTCACCAAAGTTGACCACTGAGGATATATACCATCTGCTAGATAGTATCCCTTGTTGTAATGGTGGCCGTTGATCTCAAAGTTGACAAGTGGGGAGTGGCCTTCTGCAAGCCTCGCGAAGACTGGAGAACGCTGCAGCACGTTGATATCATTGTGAGAACCTGTCATGCCGAAGAAAGAATGCCATATCCAAAGATCCTGTGATGCCACCGCTTCTAATATGACAGTGCACGCCTTGACATGCCCTTTGTACTGGCCCTGCCAAGCAAATGGACAGTTCTTCCACTCCCGGTGCATACAATCTATGCTGCCAAGCATGCCTGGAAAGCCTCTAGCTGCGTTGGTCGCCAACAATCTCTCTGTATCAGCGGCAGTTGGCTGCCTCAAGTACTCTGGGCCAAACACCTCGATCACAGCCTGACAAAACTTGTAAATTGACATCAGACATGTTGTCTCACTCATACGCACATACTCATCCACCAGATCGCCTGGAATTCCATATGCAAGCATGCGGATGGCCGCGGTGCATTTCTGGTAAGAGGAGAATCCAAGCTTACCAAGGGCATCTGTCTTGCACTCGAAGTATGGGTCATGAGCAACCACTCCCTCTCGGATACGATTGAACACATGCCTTGCTATTTGAAAACGGCGACAGAATTTATCCGGCTTGAAGAGCGGGGTGTTGGCAAAGTAATCGGTATAGAGCAAGGCGTGCCCTCTCTCCCTGTTGCGGTTCAGGTTGGGAGCACGGCCAGGGAGTGACCCCCTGTATCGAGGAAGCTGCCGTTGAATGTGGTCATGAACGACCAGTGCAGCCACCACAATATCTTCATCATCCGACGACGAATCGTCCGATGAACAAAGAAAGTGATGGAAGAAAAACCCGTCTTCACTGTTCATACCTTTGTGGGCAAAATGCCGAACACCTTGCGGGCGTGGTGGCGAAGAGGCCGCGATGATCACCTCGACGCAGCAGGGGTGGTTGCCGGCCGGCTACTGGCCGCTGTGGAGCTCTCATCGGGAGCTGCCGAGGACGCCGTGCTGCGTCGCCGGCGGTCCTGTCCCCTCTGCGGCCGGCAAAGACGTCGACGGCCAAACCTCCGATCGACGGCCAAAACTACGGCCACAGCACGGGTGTGGTGACGGCCATGTCGAGAAGTGGTTTGGTCGGGACGGCCGGAGGCTGCGCGATGAGGAGGCGGCCGGAGAATAGCGGCGGCGCCGGCGGCGGGGCGGGGCGCGCGAGAGAGAGAGGGTGAAAGCGTTGGGAGCGGAGGGACTGCTAGTGTCCCCGACAGGCGGGCCACGGGAAAGGACAAGGGCGTGCGTCCAAGCCGTCCGCGCACGTTCATTTCACCCCAAACCGAGCGCAAATTTGAGCCGGGATGGGTCAAAAACGGACGGAATCCGGACATTTGTCCGTTTAAGGCCGTGCGCTGGGCTGCGCTATTCGTTTGTTTTACTCCAAACAAACAGGGGCAGACATAATAGGGCGGTACGATGGAGTTGGCCTTACCTGATCGGCCCTGAATTGGATCACGTAAAAGCACCGATCGGACAACCACATGGTATGATGGATAACGACAACGCGGCTAACAGTCGCATCTCGAGTGCACCACTCCTTCGGCTCCTGCTTTACGCTTGCGGCAAAGTCCTAGGCCCTCTTAATTCGATCCTCGGCCGTGCAACAGTCCAGTGCATGCTCCTGTGGCAATTAGTCCAATAAGTTATGTGAAGTCCATTGATAAGACGACTAAGTTGTGTACGTGTCGATAATTGTAGAATCCCTTTCTATAATCGATCAGACGATCCACGGACCAAGGTAGAACGCGATCAACAGACACATACATAGATGCCACCCGGCCAGGCCATGGCGTCCAAAGGTCAGGCAGACATACCAAAATATGTCGCCCGACAAACCACAACGTGCAAAGGCCAGGTAGACGGCAAAACACACACCATCCGGCCACATCACAACGTACAAAGCATGAGCAAATACACTAAAACACGCCTTCTGGTAAGGGTTCGTGATGGCAAGAAGCAATGCGGCGCCTCGACAGACAACAGGCGGAACACAACTAAAACAGCCGTGTGAAATTATGGGCAATCGGGCACCTCTGAATTGGTGACCCACATGACCCGACAAACAGACAAATAGACTCAGCAATGGCACATCCCAGAAAATGTATGTATATTACATCTAGGCAAATATACTAGTGGCATTATTATTTATCGAGTAAGTCACCATCTAGGAACACTAGAGTAGCAGCCCAGAAGCTAAGTGAATTATGTGAAACATAAAATGAAAGTGAAGCAAAATATTTGAAGAGACCAACTAACAAACTATGGCTCGTAGGTTGAGTGAACTATTTTGAAACATAAAAACGAAAGTTAAGTAAACTGTTTGAAGAGAACAACTGTAACCATTAGCTTAGAGACCAGTTGCTGCCAAGAAATAAGAAATATAAAATGGAAGTTAATCCGTCATGGGCAAGAACACGCATGTCCGACAAAGCCAACCATCTAGGGTGGTTCCATCCGGTAAGAGCTATGGTGAAAAAACTGGCATGCGTGTTCTTGCCCATGATGGGTTAGTTCCCTACTTTGGTCGAGAAACGCTAGCTTTGCGCCAGATTTTTCCACTCGGCCGACTCGAGCTGCCATAGAATGTTTTGCGCCAGAATGTTTCACTCAAACGAATTGAGCTTCCTTGAAATGGACAGTCGGTTGATCCGCCTAATATGTTTGTTGTTTTCGTGGGCGTCATGTAGACACAGCCTCGCGCACGTCTGTCCAACACGTTGCACACCCGGGCTTTACCTGCCCGGTACTCGTCGCCGTGCACCCTGCCCGGCTCATACACATTTGTGGCTTTCCCGGCTTACCTATAACTTGTCGCAGAGAACAACTAGAGTTGGAAGTTAAGTGAGCTA
Source organism: Triticum aestivum (assembly GCF_018294505.1). Lineage (NCBI taxonomy): Eukaryota > Viridiplantae > Streptophyta > Magnoliopsida > Poales > Poaceae > Triticum > Triticum aestivum. Next base: position 475,597,987 of record NC_057794.1, read on the forward strand.
TGTGAAACATAAGATAGAACTTAAGTGAACTCTTTCAAGAGTGCAACTGACGAACTACAACTCCAAAGTGAACCATTTGGGATATAAAATGAAAGTAAAGTCACCTGTTTGAAGAGACCAACTGCAATGTTGGCACAAAGAAAAATGGCAGCCAGGAAGAAAAGAACAAATAGTTCAAGTTTTTCCTCCATAGCTTTTACTATAACATCTTTGGTCAGCTCATGGGCATTCGATTGTTTTCTTGTGTTGATCAAGAAAAACGTGAAACCCGTTAAAAAAGTGAAACCGAGACGCATTCACGCGTCCTCGATTTTCATCACATGTTGTTGGAAATAATGCATCGGTTCAGAGAATTCCAAGTCTGATGCTTTGGGCATATCCTGTCACGTAACAAACTGAAACTTCATGCACACACGTTGCTGGCCGTTCGGCAAGCTGCAACTCCTTCCCGAGTCCTCTGCTAGGTCGTGAGCATTATCCTGCTGTTCCTCCCGATTCTCCTGATTCCAACGAGTGCACCGCGCTTCGCTCGGCAAGACGTTTCATTGAAACGTTGCTCGTTGGACTGCTTCCTTCCTGATCTCTATAAATGGTAGAGAGCATCGGGAGAAAGACACAACACATCTTCATCTCCTTCCTCACATATCACAAGTGCTGAGCCGCCGTCGGAACGAAGCCGGCCGTGCTGTCCGTCGTGCAACGGCAGCCCGACGAGCGGTGTCTCCGTGACTCCGGCCGCATCCTTCGACCCTGCACGGGGGCGGTCTAGAGTTTTCTGGGCAGCGTCCGCGCGACCGCTCCTTCGACGTCCTCGACATCATCATCTCCGGCGAGGGCTGCTTCATCGACGTCCTCGACAACATCGTCTCCGGCGACCACTGCTTCCTCGACGTCCTCGTCGACATCGTCTCCGCCACCGCTGCTTCCTCTACGAGATCGTCTCCGACAAACTCCATCCACGAACACCAAGTGCACCAACGTCTAGACTGTAAGTTGCATTTGATCATTACTAGTACAAGATAAATCTGTCCATGCTCTAGCCGATTCTCCATCAGGTTTATCTAGTGCTTTAGATTGTCTTTTTGTTCCTGCTGCTAGTGTTTTCAGCCATGTCGTGTGTGTTCGGTAGATTCAATATCTTTATGTTAATTTGTCTGTATTGCTACTCTGCCGTCACTAGTATTGTAGATGGTTCTCGCTGGTTTCGTGATGTTTTCCTTTGCATGCTAATTATACAAGGATGGGTGCTATCAATCTGCTCCTTTGTGAATCTATACTGCATGCTTATGAAGAAAACCATTTGCCTGTTTAACCTGCTCTTGTACGTACTAGGTAAAGAATTAAATTAATGACAAATTATGTATTGTGTCCAACAATCCAGAAAACTCTAGGGCGATTTGTCATGGATGCTCATGTTGCGAAACTGATGAAACCTGAAAAGTTTGCCGGTGACAACTTCAAGAGATGGCAGTCCAAGGTGCGTCACTACCTCCTGTCCAAGGGCCTGTGGTGGATTATCCCACAGGTTAGGCCGCTGACTCGTCAGCAGGTAATGGACTTTGAGTTAGCAAATGACACTGTTGTGGTTGTCATCTTGTCGCTCCTTGAGAACCAGCTCTATGATGTATACCATGGGTACACCTCTGCAATAGAGCTTTGGGAGGCGCTGGATCGCAAGTACGCGGTCTCTAACGCAGGGCGATGGATTTATGTGGTTGAACAGTACCACGATTTCCGCATGGTGGACGGCGTCTCCGTCGTCAAGCAAGCTCATGATCTTACATCGATTGTGAGTGAGTTGGCTCAGTTTGATGTGAACGTCAATGCCAAGTTTGTGGTGGGGGGCATCATTGCCAAACTCCCTCCTTCATGGAGAGATTTTGCCACCACGCTTAAGCACAAGAGGGAGGCAATGAGGGTTGATGACCTGATTGCTCACCTTGATGTGGAAGAGAAGGCACGTGCTAAAGACACACCTTCCATCGCAAATGACGGCACCTCAAACGCCAACTTTGTGCAGAAATCTGGTGCTAAGTACAAGGGCAAACAACAGAATCCAAAGGCCAAGAATACAACCAACTTTAAGAAGAAGAAGGAAGGCATAATCTGCTATGTGTGTGGTGAGCCTGGCCACAAGGCCAATAAATGCCACAACAGGAAGGGCAAGAAGGGTGGGCAGCAGAACGGACAGAACACTGTCAACGTGGTTGTTAGCGAGCCTAGTACTGCGGGGTATGATTCGAACCCTGCTGTTTTAATGGCGTGTCAATCCGCTGAATGGCTGGTTGACACGGGAGCTAACATTCATGTATGTGCTGACCTTAATTTATTTTCCTCTTGTCAGGCTACAAGCGGTTCCCCCATCTTGATGGGAAATGGCTCAGGTGCTGCTGTTCTGGGAGTAGGGAAGGTTGACCTGAAGTTTACATCAGGAAAAATCATTACCTTAAAGAATGTGCAGTACATGCCCTCAATAAATAGGAACCTGATTAGTGGCTCTCTTTTATGCCGAGATGGCTTCAAATTAGTTTTTGAGTCGAATAAAGTTGTTATTTCCAAATTTGGTTTATTTATAGGGAAAGGCTATGAGTGTGGAGGCTTGTTCCGCATATCTTTGTTGGATGCTGAGAATAAATTTGTTCACAACACTATTAGTGTTCTTAATTCAAATAAAGATGCATCCATTTGGCATTCCAGATTATGTCATGTTAATCTTGGTAGTATTTCCCGCATGAGCAGCCTGAATTTGATTCCTAAATTTTCTGTAGTCAGAGGTTCTAGGTGCCAGATATGTGTGCAAGCAAAGCAACCTCGGAAGCCTTTTTTGGCGGTCGAGGAAAGAAGTATGGCACCACTAGAACTAGTTCATTCCGATCTCTGTGAGATGGGTGGAGTGCTGACTAAGGCAGGGAAAAGATACTTTTTATCTTTTATTGATGACGCAACTAGATTTTGCTACCTGTACTTACTTAAAACTAAAGATGAAGCATTGAACTATTTTAAAATCTACAAGGCAGAGGTCGAGAACCAATTAAATGGAAGAATTAAACGTCTAAGGTCCGATCGAGGTGGAGAATATGTTTCAAGTGAATTTTCCCAATTTTGTGCGGAGCATGGAATAATCCATGAAGTGACACCACCCTACTCGCCCCAATCGAACGGGGTTGCCGAAAGAAAGAACCGCACTCTAACGGACTTGGTGAATGCCATGTTAAATAGTGCAGGTATGTCTAAGGCATGGTGGGGTGAGGCTGTCTTGACCGCTTGTCATATCCTTAACCGGGTTCCCACTAAAAATAGTGAGGTGACTCCATATGAAGGATGGGGAAAAAGGAAACCTAATCTCTCGTATTTGCGCGCTTGGGGATGCTTGGAGAAAGTCAATATACCGATAACCAAGAAACGCAAACTCGGACCTAAGACGGTTGATTGTGTCTTTCTTGGTTATGCACATAATAGTGTTACCTATAGATTTTTAGTAGTTAGATCCGATGTACCGGATGTGCCGGTAAACATGGTGACGGAATCTAAAGATGCTACATTTTTCGAGGACATATTTCCCATGAAGAATACAGGAGCATCATCTAGTCAAGCAAACTTTAATCCAACTCTGGAACTACCCACTCATGAAAATTGTGAACACACGCATGTGGAGAATGATAGTGAAGTGGCTCCACGAAGGAGTAAGAGACCAAGGATGGAAAAATCCTTTGGTGATGACTTCATTGTGTATCTTGTGGATGATGTGCCAAAGTCTATTTCAGAGGCATATGCATCTTCTGATACAGAGTACTGGAAGGATGCAGTCCGTAGCGAGATGGATTCCATCATTGCAAATGGGACTTGGGAGATCACTGACCGTCCATTTGGTTGCAAACCAATTGGATGTAAATGGATCTTTAAGAAAAAGCTTAGGCCCGACGGTACTATTGAAAAGTACAAGGCAAGGCTTGTGGCAAAGGGGTATACCCAAAAAGAAGGCGAGGATTTCTTTGACACTTACTCACCCGTTGCGAGATTAACCACTATCCGGGTGCTGTTGTCATTGGCTGCCTCATATGGTTTCCACGTTCATCAAATGGATGTGAAGACGACTTTCCTTAATGGCGAGCTAGATGAGGAGATCTATATGGAGCAGCCCGATAGTTTTGTAGTACCCGGACAAGAAGGCAAGGTGTGTAAGTTGATGAAATCTTTGTATGGCCTCAAGCAAGCGCCAAAGCAATGGCACGAGAAGTTTGAAAAAACCTTGACATCCGCAGGCTTTGTTGTAAATGAAGCCGATAAATGTGTTTACTACAGATTTGGTGGGGGTGAGGGTGTGATTTTATGCTTGTATGTTGATGATATACTCATCTTTGGAACAAGCATTGCTGTTGTAAAAGACTTAAAGTCATTTTTATCCCAGTGTTTTGACATGAAGAATTTGGGAGAGGCTGATGTAATTCTAAACATTAAATTGATCAAGGGTGAGAATGGGATTGCTCTTACGCAGTCTCATTATGTGGAGAAAGTCCTAACCCGCTTTGGGTTTATGGATTGCAAAGAGGCTCCCACACCTTATGACCCTAGTCTAAAGCTTAGAAAGCATGATGGACAAGGGAAGGATCAATTGAGATACTCCCAAATTATAGGATCTCTTATGTATCTGGCTAGTGCCACTAGACCCGATATCTCATATGCTGTTAGTAAATTAAGCCGGTTTACTTCTAATCCGGGAAATGATCATTGGACAGCACTTGAGCGTGTATTGAGATACTTGAAGGGAACCATGTCTTATGGGATTCACTATACTGGGTACCCAGCGGTACTTGAAGGGTATAGTGACTCTAACTGGATCTCAGACGCGGATGAGATCAAAGCCACAAGTGGATATTTATTCACCCTTGGTGGTGCTGCTGTCTCATGGAGATCTTGTACACAAACTATTATAACAAGATCAACCATGGAGGCAGAATTAGTAGCACTTGACACGGCCACTGTTGAGGCGGAGTGGCTACGTGAGCTCTTAATGGATTTACCAGTAGGCGAGAAGCCTATTCCGGCTGTCCTCATGTACTGTGATAACCAAACAGTTCTCACAAAGGTTAAAAGTACAAAGGACAATATGAAATCCAGAAGGCATGTGAAACGACGCCTGAATCCGTCAGAAAATTAAGAAACTCCGGAGTAATCGTTGTGGACTATGTCCACACCTCGAAGAATCTGGCGGATCCCTTTACTAAGGGTTTATCACGAAACGTGATTGAAAATGCATCAAGGGAAATGGGAATGAGACCCATGTGGGTTACACTGCAGCGGTAACCCATCCTATGTGATCGGAGATCCTGTGAAGTAGATAATGGGAAAAACAAGTTGTCGGTGTAATTGGAGAGTGCAATTCTAAAACCCATTCCCGTTGGAGATGCGGTACTCTCATACTGTATGGTAGGATGACTTATGTCTTAATGTGCTTTGAGGTCCTTTACAAAGGCGAGGTACTGTCCTACGGGGTACACTCGAAAAGGCACACCTATATGAGCCTGACTATGAGGTCGTAGTCTATGAGACTTGGGAACTCTCTATAAAGCTCACGAATAAACACATGAGCATGACCGTTAAAGCTCCAACCAGAGGCCTAGTTCTTGGCGGCCCAGTATTAGCAAAGTCTTGAAGGGAAACTTAGTCGCAGAAAGCTAGCAATTCAAGGTCTCGTCCATTGTCTAGCTGCGAGTGAGTGAAACTTCAAGTTCTAGACGTTAGTTCAACCCGAAAAGGGACTATCGTCGAAAAGTTAATATATAAACAGCACTGTGGTATGATCTCTATTTCTTCTAGCTCTGGCACCTGACATTGGAATTAGTGGGGACTGTTGGAAATAATGCATCGGTTCAGAGAATTCCAAGTCTGATGCTTTGGGCATATCCTGTCACGTAACAGACTGAAACTTCATGCACACACGTTGCTGGCCGTTCGGCAAGCTGCAACTCCTTCCCGAGTCCTCTGCTAGGACGTGAGCATTATCCTGCTGTTCCTCCCGATTCTCCTGGTTCCAACGAGTGCACCGCGCTTCGCTCGGCAAGACGTTTCATTGAAACGTTGCTCGTTGGACTGCTTCGTTCCTGATCTCTATAAATGGTAGAGAGCATCGGGAGAAAGACACAACACATCTTCATCTCCTTCCTCACATATCACAAGTGCTGAGCCGCCGTCGGAACGAAGCCGGCCGTGCTGTCCGTCGTGCAACGGCAGCCCAGCGAGCGGTGTCTCCATGACTCCGGCCGCATCCTTCGACCCTGCACGGGGGCGGTCTAGAGTTTTCTGGGCAGCGTCCGCGCGACCGCTCCTTCGACGTCCTCGACATCATCATCTCCGACGAGGGTTGCTTCGTCGACGTCCTCGACAACATCGTCTCCGGCGACCACTGCTTCCTCGACGTCCTCGTCGACATCGTCTCCGCCACCGCTGCTTCCTCTACGAGATCGTCTCCGACAAACTCCATCCACGAACACCAAGTGCACCGACGTCTAGACTGTAAGTTGCATTTGATCATTACTAGTACAAGATAAATCTGTCCATGCTCTAGCCGATTCTCCATCAGGTTTATCTAGTGCTTTAGACTGTCTTTTTGTTCCTGCTGCTAGTGTTTTCAGCCATGTCGTGTGTGTTCAGTAGATTCAGTATCTTTATGTTAATTTGTCTGTATTGCTACTCTGCCGTCACTAGTATTGTAGATGGTTCTCGCTGGTCTCGTGATGTTTTCCTTTGCATGCTAATTATACAAGGATGGGTGCTATCAATCTGCTCCTTTGTGAATCTATACTGCATGCTTATGAAGAAAACCATTTGCCTGTTTAACCTGCTCTTGTACGTACTAGGTAAAGGAATTAAATTAATGACAAATTATGTATTGTGTCCAACACATGTGTGGGTTCCCAAAGAGAAGTCCCGAAGAGACGATGAGGCTGCTATCCAGCTACCAACGACGACTCTCATAAGAGACGACATTATTTCCTCCGCTATATAAAAAAGACTGGTGTGATAGGGTTCTCACTCACCTTCTAGATTATCTCTTGTTTCAATTTCTCCCAACCCATCCGGGAACATCTCTATATAGTCCATCAATTCCGCCTGGATCAATCTCCTCATCGAGGAGAACGAACCTTCACAAGTGATGTTGTATGGCGAGGCACCCTCTCCCCACGCCGCGTTAGCAGCGGCCGCGTACGCCAACAATGAGTACGAAATACCCCTTTCCGTGGACCACTTCGATGCGCCACGTCTAGCCTCTCCAAGTCCCAAATGTGACCTCCACGAAACACGGTGACTCGGGGCCACGCCTCCTCTACAACCAGCCTATTAGACGTGACCGGCCCCATCACCGTCTACCTGACGGATGTCATGCACCAAGTCACCTTAAGTCAAACTTCATAAAGTTTGACCAAATTTATATACAAAATTATGAATACCTACAATGCTAGAAATATACAATATGAAAGTTAATTCAATGATCAATCTAATGATATTGACTTTATATCGTGAATGTTGTTATTTTCTTATAATCTTAATCAAACTTCACTATGTTTGACTTGAAACAAATCTTATACAAGAACTAAAAAGAAACGGAGGGGGTGTCTAAGCTAAGTTTGACACATGAATTTGGCGTTTGGTGTGCCTCCCCTTTATTTGCAAATTGGCGACCCTAAAAATACTCTCCAGCTCTATTTAGAGTAAAATACATTGAAGGTTCTACAAGTATTTCAAATGTGTCAAATAGGTTTTAAAAGTTTAAAATCATTCACCACGGGTTCTATATGTGTACTTTAACCATGACTTTTAAAACCTACTTAATACATTTGGAATACTTTTAAGACGCGTGGTGAACGACCTGCACACGTTGAAGACGTGCAGTGAAAGATTTCAAATTTTTAGGACCTATTTGACATACTTGAAATACTTTTAGAATCTTCAATGTATTTTACTCCTTTATTTATTTACCTAGGGCATCTCCAGCAGCGATCCATAAATTTCCTCCCGCATCCGTCCATAGACAGGAATGCAAGAGACCGCCATCCAACCGTAGCCGCATATATTTTGCCAACAATTCAAACTAACAGAACAAAATTCATTCAAACACGGCTGGACTTCATATAAACATGCCGAATTTCATATAAACATGTCAGATTTCCTTATAATTGGGACATACTTAAACTACAAGCGGTTATCGTCTTGCTCTGGAGGTATAATTAATCAACCTAATATATGATCGCGGCGCCTGTTTCCCGTGTCCGGCCATGAGCCCCGAGAACTGAAGCTTTTCCTTCTCCAATTTTGCCTCGGCGCTCTCCAGCTCCGCCTCTGGAGCCCCGGAACTGAAACTGTCCGCCTCCACGTCCCCGCCAAGCAACTAATCTGCCGTTGATGCTTAGCTCACTAAGCATGGCGTCGACGAGAGGGGAGGGGCGGTGGCCTTCCTAGGACTAGAGCGGTGGCGACCTACAGTGCACTACTCTTCCTCGCTACCGGCGGCGCCTGCGGACGTGCCAGCTACGTGGTCGTGGCGGGCGCGGCCTCGGCGGAGCCGGTGATGTTGCCCTTGTTGTCGGTCTCGCCGAATACCGGGTCCGCCGCCTCGTCGCACTCATTGTAGGCGGCCGCCACCTCCGCCGCTTGCTGGTGGTACCGCTAGCAGGCGAGGCAGATCTTGCGGGCGGAGCGGTAGGACTCGAGCAGCGCCTCCTGTTCCGTCAGGTTCACGTCCTACCTGTAGCGGGCTGGTGGCGCCGAAGTAGCCGCCTCGGTAACCGCGTGTCATTAATGTCGGCGGCAGACAAACGGACGGGAGGTCGTCGGGTCGTTTGAACGCGTAGCAATCGCCTGCACTGTAAAGCGGCGCGGGCGGTGCTCTCTCGGTCCGCACCTCGCTTCGATGATGATACCAGTGAACGGTCCCATCCACTCTAGCCGGGTATGAATGCGGGCACTGATGCTCTGAAGCGCAAACCACTTCGGGCAGGAGCGCGCGGGCGAAGGCGAGAGCTTGAATTGTCAGGCGGTCAGAACCGGACGTAGGTGATGTCTGAATGCTTCATAAAATTCAATGTTTGTCTTTGATTTACGAAAGATGGTAAGGCATGCGGTTTGAGGGTGGTGTTCAAGATGTCCTTACGCCCCTCCTCTTGACACACACCCGCGCATACGGGCAACGCTACACGCACGGGCTCTTTTTTACGGGATCAACGGACTGGCTAGATTGGCATGTTTTGATTGGGTAGAATTATGGTGAGGAGCCCACCCCTACTGAAAATCAGGGAGAGAGAAGATTAGTTTGGAATATGCCCGTAAAACCAAGTAACCAGTCCGTGTGTTTAGAATTTTCGCCCGCGCATACTATGGCAACACCAGGGATCTCACACCGAAAAGCCGCGAGACGATCCCCGACGAGAAGGGCCCAGTCCGTTGGCAGTTGCCACCCCGCGCGCGCCAATAACTTCAGCCACCCCCGTCAGCCGCCGTTATCCGTAGCTCGGAAACGACCAACGCCCACCCCAACCCCCAGCCGACGCACCTGGCAAACGGATCCCGCGCCTCAGTCACGTGACTCACGTGACCTCGCGCGCGCGCGCTCCCCTGCGTCGCCGTCGCCGCTCCCGACGCGAGACAACCGTCCCGCGAGCCAAGCCCACCGCTTCTGGGAGTCTGCGACCCGCATTATCCTCTCGCCATTTTTCTTTTCCCTCGTGTGGTGGAGAGCCATCTCTCACCTACTACTCATCAGAGCATAGATAGAGCCATAGAGGACGGCATCACCTTTTCAGCGCTTGCTCTTGATGGCTACAGCGGCCACCGCCCGCGCTGCCGAGCCAGTTTTGGCGCATCGATGCTGCTCTGGGCGAGCAGGGCCCGCTGTCCTGGCGTCTGGCGAGGTCGACAGGTCATGTCATGGGCGTGCATGGGGCGCCGAGCGGTGTGCCGGGGGCCGGGGCGGCGAAAATATCTCGTCTGGTGGGGAGAGCGAGCGAATCTCCGCCCCACTCCGCTGCGGCCTGCGGCTTGGTAGGTACCCGATGCCTCCCTCGTTTGCTTTATCTTTCCTCCCAAAGCATAGCTGACGCTGACCACCGCGGTGAACTAACAAGACGGTAAAAAAGTGACAAAGCAAGATGATTTTTACTACGGACAGATAGTGGCGCTGGTACGGAGCGCCCCAGAAAGATGAAACGTGCTGGAGCGTCAGTGACTTGCAGAGCACTGATACCACCACGAGCACGAGATGCCGTACGGACAACGAATATTATAGTACTATTATTTTATACTAGTAGTACAATATACCACTGCTGGTAGAAGTACAAGTAAGTATAAATGAGTGCACGTTGATCATGTAGGGCTTGTTTGGTACCCCGAGATCCCGGGAGGATCCCCGTCATAACCCAGGGTGCAGAGCCCACGGCGCAAATCAGCCCGTGGAAAACCACAGCGGCATTTGGTCGCTCGCTCACTGAGGATATTGGGCCCCGATCCTCGCCCTTTCCTGGGTGAGCGATCCACGCCGAGAGAGATCGGGGAGAAAAGCCACGACTGGCCGCGCGAGAGGCTAGCAATCTCCTTCACCCAACGATTTCCTCCGATGACTAAGCTGAGCGCTACACCTAGCGATCTCCTCCCCTTCCCCTGTCATCCAAACTGACGTGGTGATCTCCCCGTGATGAGAGGAGAGGATCCTCGTTGGCCATGGAAATCCCCCCGTCGAGGATTGGAGCGCTGGGATGCTATCCCCTTGCAACCAAATTAGGCCGTAGAGAGTGAGGTATACTCCCGCCGCCGTTTTATCGGTCTGTCTGTTCCTAATAATGAACTCTCGTTGACGGCGCCTCGTGGGATCGGTTTGACGATAGCGGACCGTTCCCCTTTCCGACAATCTAGTTCTTTTTGTCGCTGCCATAGATTTGCTTTTGCGGCGAACATTCCATGGTTTTGTCGTTTCGCCGCCGAGGATGGACGGGGCCACTTGCACGTGTGCGGCTCATTGCCGCGGATCTCTTCTTTGTCGTTTTGCCGTCCAACCGGTTTCGATGCCCGCACTAGTGTAGTGCATTATTTACGACTCCCGTTGTTTGTCGCAACTAATACGATATTGCTATGCATACGACAAAACACGAATGATAATCAGACACATTTCACCTAAGTGCGGTCTGCCCATCCATCATGGCCCACTCATCAGCCTCGTCGTCGCCGTAGAGTATCGTAGAGTAAAAAAATTGTCGCACGTGAGGTAGTTATTTTTCTATTATATACAATACAACATGCCTCTTGTTCTTGCTGTATTTTCCTCCTAGTTTCTAGTGTATTTTGTGCTAGTTGTCAATATATGTTCACATGGCACTATGAGCACGGCGAGATTGCCATCCTCTAGTCTGGAGGTATACAGACGTACGCAAAGATGCGGTAGTACGCTGACTACTACTGTTGTGCTATTGTTAAAGTTGTTCTCTCACGGAGTAAAAAGTGGTGATCCTTCTTGTTCAGCTCGTGGCACGCGCCGAGGCCCTCTCGGTACCGCTGCACGCAGAGAAATGGCAGGACCGACGATGCATTCATTGGTTAAGGGCATTCTCAACACTGATCCGTAAATTTTCTCCTACATTTATTTGCGAATAGAGGGTCAGTCCAGAAACGATGTGGAATGTTGTCATCCAACACAACCCGTGTACATTTTAACTACTTTATCAACTGAACGAAATTTATGTAAACACGACAGATTTTATATAAACCGAATGACATACATACAAACATAATGAATTTTCATTAGATTTTAAACATTTGTAATAAAAAGTAACAGTTTGAGCCCGATCATAAACCTTATCCTACAGCGGCAGCCGGCCTCCAAGCCTTTGCTATCCTCCATCCATTATCCTATGAACACCGACAATAAGATCGTCTCCTGTGAGGAAGAGTAGAACACGAGAGACGGACCAGCTCACATGGAACACAAAGGCCCTATCGTCTTCCGTGCCCTACTCATCCTCGAAGGATTCCGCGCCTTGTCCGTTGCGGTGGACGTAAGATCCACGATAAAAATGGTGGCACCTGCACTGTCGTTGTCCCACCAGGACACTTGATAGTTCGTCGGCGGCGCTTAGGAAGCACAGTTGTCGTTGTTTTCGTCCGCGGTCGCATGTAGCTGCGCCTATGCGGCGGCTCCTTCATGGCAAGCGGCAGCTTGAGCATGGACGAGCTCATAGATAGCACGCTGCTCCGCGACGAAGTTGTGGTACGCCGTGGCCATGGCCGCCACGGCCTCCTCGCTCGAGCGCTCGCCGTCAATCTGGCCCTCCGTCGGCTGGTGCTGCTCTAGGAGGAACAAATTATACGGTTGTTTCATGGTGAAACTAGCGTGCACATGCGAGGGCTCCGGTGCGGTTCGTCGGAGCCCATTTCCATCGTGGGGTTGTCCTTGCTGTTGAGTATTATGTTTTAGTTAGAAAATATGAGATAGATTAGGATATGTTCCGGCTTGTCTTATACTCCAAATTGACCATGTATTCTTATATATACGCCCATGAGGCTCACGCAATACAACAAACAACTATTTCATCAAATCCATCTCTCCTTTCTAACATGTTATTAGTTTCCGGGTTCTAAACCCTAGCCGCCGCCGCTTCCGCACCCGCGCGCCGCCCCCAGGGCGGTCGGCCTCCATGGCCGCCCCCGGGGGCCGCGCCGCCCGTACCTAGATTTCGTCCGCCGGTCGTGTTGACTGGCTGCCCTAGAGTCTTTTTCCCGAGCCTTTGCTCTGGGATTTTTAGCTCTCTCGCCGATCATTTTGATCGGCGTTTTTTTAATTTTCCGATCTATGCTAGATCGGTTAGCGTCGCCCGCCGCCGCCGTCAACCACAGTGCGCCACTACTCCAACACCGGCGCGACCGGCCGGCCTCGCGTGACAGGAGGCCCCTAACGGTCGTCGTCCATGCGTCTGCCCTCCCGTCGTCCCGTCCCGGCGGCCTCGCGCGACAAGCGGCCCTCACGTCTGTCGTCCGCGCGTCGGCCCGCTCGTCGACCTATGTCGGCCGTCACCGCCCTGTCCCCGAGTTCAGTGCGCCCCTCCACCGATCGAGCAATGGGCGGCGATGCATCGCTCCATCGAGCCGCAACACCATCGCCCCATGGTTTTCCCCGTGGCTGCACCGATCTGTGTCGCCGCTGCGTCCCCACTTCGGGCCGTAGCGCCGCGGCATGTGGTCCCGGCCGCCGCCCTGAGGTTGTTCCTGTGGTTGCACCACCTCGCGCGGTGCCACCGCGTCGCCCCTTCGGGCCGTAGTGCCGCAGCCCGCGGTCAACCGCCGCACTGAGGCCGTCCCCGACACTGCATCGACCCTCACGCTGCCGTTGCGTCGCCCCGTCGGATCGTAGCGAGCGTGGCACATGATCCCTGTAACCGCCCTGAGGTCTTCCCCACCGTCGTTGTGTCGCCCCTTCGGGCCATAGCGCTGCGGCCCGCGATCTACATCTGTCCACGCGCGTCGAATTCAAGTGGTATGCATCGCGCCGCCTCCTGGCGCGGGAACGCCACCGTCCGCGGCGGTCTTCGTCATGCTGTTGGGTTCTTGCTCGCCTATTTAGAGCACCGTCGCCGCGTGATACGTCTCCAACGTATCTATAATTTTTTATTGTTCCATGCTATTATATTATCTGTTTTGGATGTTTATGGGCTTTATTATGCACTTTTATATTATTTTTGGGACTAACCTTTTAACCCAGAGCCCAGTGCGAGTTTCTGTTTTTTCCTTGTTTTAGAGTATCGCAGAAAAGGAAAATCAAATGGAGTCCAATTGACCTGAAACTTCACGGAACTTATTTTTGGACTAGAAGAAGCCCACGGAGTATTGGAGATGGACCAGGAGAGTCCCGGGCTGCCCACGAGGGCGGAGGGCGCGCCCACCCCCTGGGCGCGCCCCCCTGCCTCGTGGGCAGCCCGGAGGTCCACCGACGTACTTCTTCCTCCCATATATACCCATATACCCTAAAAACTTCGAGGAGCACAATAGATCGGGAGTTCCGCCGCCAGAAGCCTCCGTAGCCACCGAAAACCAATCTAGACCCGTTCCGGCACCCTGCCGGAGGGGGAATCCCTCTCCGGTGGCCATCTTCATCATCCCGGCGCTCTCCATGATGAGGAGTGAGTAGTTCTCCCTCGGGGCTGAGGGTATGTACCAGTAGCTATGTGTTTGATCTCTCTCTCTCTCTCTCTCTCTCTCTCTCTCTCTCTCTCGTGTTCTTGAGGTGATACAATCTTGATGTATCATGAGCTTTGCTATTATATTTAGATCCTATGATGTTTCTCCCCCTCTACTCTCTTGTAATGGATTGAGTTTTCCCTTTGAAGTTATCTTATCGGATTGAGTCTTTAAGGATTTGAGAACACTTGATGTATGTCTTGCGTGGGATACCTGTGGTGACAATGGGGTATTCTATTGATCCACTTGATGTATGTTTTGGTGATCAACTTGCGGGTTCCGCCCATGAACCTATGCATAGGGGTTGGCACACGTTTTTGTCTTGACTCTCCGGTAGAATCTTTGGGGCACTCTTTGAAGTTCTTTGTGTTGGTTGAATAGATGAATCTGAGATTGTGTGATGCATATCGTATAATCATACGCATGGATACTTGAGGTGACATTGGAGTATCTAGGTGACATTAGGGTTTTGGTTGATTTGTGTCTTAAGGTGTTATTCTAGTACGAACTCTAGGACAGATTGAACGGAAAGAATAGCTCCATGTTATTTTACTACGGACTCTTGAATAGATCGATCAGAAAGGATAACTTTGAGGTGGTTTCATACCCTACCATAATCTATTCATTTGTTCTTCGCTATTAGTGACTTTGGATTGACTCTTTGTTGCATGTTTAGGGATAGTGAGGGAGTCCTGGATTAGGGGTCTCCGGACAGCCGGACTATATCCTTTGGCCGGACTGTTGGACTATGAAGATACAAGATTGAAGACTTCGTCCCGTATCCGGATGGGACTCTCTTTGGCGTGGAAGGCAAGCTTGGCAATACGGATATGTAGATCTCCTCCCTTGTAACCGACTCTGTGTAACCCTAGCCCCCCCGGTGTCTATATAAACCGGAGGGTTTAGTCCGTAGGACAATAGACAATCATACCATAGGCTAGCTTCTAGGGTTTAGCCTCTACGATCTCGTGGTAGATCAACTCTTGTAATACTCATATGATCAAGATCAATCAAGCAGGAAGTAGGGTATTACCTCCATCGAGAGGGCCCAAACCTGGGTAAACATTGTGTCCCCCGCCTCATATTAGCATCCGCCTTAGACGCACAGTTCGGGACCCCCTACCTAAGATCTGCCGGTTTTGACAACGACATTGGTGCTTTCATTGAGAATTCTACTGTGCCGTCACCGTAAGGCTTGATGGATCCTTCGATCATCGGTAATGATGCGGTCCAGGGTGAGGTTTTCCTCCCCAGACAGATCTTCGTATTCGGCAGCTTCGCACTGTGGGCCAACTCGCTAGGCCATCTGGAGCAGATCGAGAGCTACGCCCCTGGCCATCAGGTCAGGTTCGGAAACTTAAACTACACTGCCGACATCGGCGGAGACTTGATCTTCGACGGATTTGAGCCCATGTCAGGTGCGCCGCACGATCACGACGAGCATGATTTAGCTCTGCCGTCGGACAGTGTTCGGGAGATCACACCTGCAACTACTTCGGCCTTCAATCCGGAGCAAATTGCACCATCCGAGGACGGGTGGATAGACCCCGCCATGGAGGCCGCACTCTCAGTGGCGATAGAGCCGGATACTGACTTCACCCCTTACGAGAGCCGTGTTGCCGAACCACTGGATTCGTCTCTGGCCACGAACTCCGAGCCGCCTGCGTCCGTACCTATCGAATCCGATTGGGCGCCGATCATGGAGTTCACCTCCGCAGATATCTTTCAGCACTCACCTTTCGGTGACGTGCTAAATTCATTAAGGTCTCTCTCCTTGTTAGCAGATCCTTGGCCGAACTATGTCCAGCTAGAATGAGATGCGGACGATGAAGAAATTTGCTGCCCACCCACCCCCAGTTAGTAGCCTCTGTCGACGATTTAACCGACATGCTCGATTTCGACTCCGAAGATATCGACGGCATGGACGACGATGCAGGAGAGGAACAGGAACCAGTGCCCACAGGGCGCTGGACAGCACTTCACCACATGACATATACATGGTGGATACACCCAAAGAAAACACTGACGAAGAACGGCAGGATGCAGCAAAGAATAGCTCCCTCGAGAAGCAAGCAAAGCATCGGCATAGGCGCCGCTCAAAATCCCGCCTCGGCAAAAACAACGATAACAGCGCAAGAGAAAATAACACTCCAGTCGACTCCAGAGGAAACGACGACCACATTGGCCCAGCGGCAGAGCATGATGAAACTGCAAACGGCGAACATAGTACGGATCCGATGTCTGAACACGGCGACGCCGAGGATAAACCTCATCACCCCCCCCTCTGGGAAGGAAAACAGTCCGGACGAAGATGCACACATCATCCCGGAAACGCACTTGGAACAAGAGAATCTCCGCATAAGGCTTATTGCCACATCGAGGAGTCTGAAGAAGCAGAATCAAAGGCTTAAGGCCGCACAAAATACGCTCAACAGTAGGTGGAACAAAGTGCTCGACAACGAAGAAAAGTATGATGGAAGTTACCACACAAAGAGCTATCCAAAGCGCAAGCTATTACCTGAATTCGAAGATGAGGCCGTAGAGGCCGCACAGCCGAAAAATATAACAGCCAACCAGCTTGATCAACCACCTTGTGGCCGCGATAGAGCGGCTAACAAGGCCACACATAAGTCAACACACGATCTACGTGAGGACTTGCGCCAAAAATCCAGTATGACCAGATCCATCTATGGATCTAGGAAGCGTGCTCCGGCACAAAATCAAAATAGAATACTACAACCGTCTGAACACCATGATACATCCAAATACAGGGGTGCTGCACACCCCCTATGTTTCACCGATGAGGTGCTGGACCACGAATTTCCAGAAGGATTCAAACCAGTGAACATAGAGGCGTACGACGGGACCACAGACCCTGGGGTCTGGATTGAGGACTTTATCCTCCATATCCATATGGCTCGCGGAGACGATCTCCACGCCATCAAGTACTTGCCCCTCAAGCTTAAAGGACCAGCTCGGCACTGGCTGAAAAGCCTCCCCGAAAACTCAATTGGAAGTTGGGAGGAGCTCGAGGATGCTTTTCGGGCTAATTTTCAAGGGACCTATGTCCGACCTCCGGATGCAGACGATTTAAGTCATATATTTCAACAGCCCGGAGAGTCAGTCTGAAAGCTTTGGAACAGGTTTCTCACTAAGAAGAACCAAATCGTCGACTGCCCGGACGCCGAAGCCTTAGCAGCTTTCAAGCATAGCGTCCAAGACAAGTGGCTCGCCAGACACCCCGGCCAAGAAAAACCGAGAACAATGGCAGCCCTGACAAGCCTCATGACCCACTTTTGCACTGGCGAAGATAGCTGGTTAGCTCGCAGTAGCACCAGCGACCCAAGCACATCCGAAGTCAGGGATGGCAATGGAAAACCTTGACGCAGTAAAAGCAAGCGTCGAAATAAAGAAGATAGCCCAGATAATATGGCGGTAAACGCCGGATTCAGGGGCTCTCGACCAGGTCAGCAGAGAAAGCCTTTCAAAGGCAGCAGAGATGGACCGTCCAGCCTAAACAAGATTCTAGACAAACTAAGTCAGATTCATGGCACCGCCGATAAACTTGCAAATCACACCCACACAGAATGCTGGGTCTTCAAGCAGGCCGGTAAGCTAAACGCCGAACACAAGAGGAGGGAGACACCAAGCGAAGACGAGGACGAACCTCGCCAGCAAAGTGATACGTCTCCAACGTATCTACTTTTCCAAACACTTTTGCCCTTGTTTTGGACTCTAACTTGTATGATTTGAATGGAACTAACCCGGACTGACGCTGTTTTCAGCAGAATTGCCATGATGTTGTTTTATGTGCAGAAAACAAAAGTTCTCGGAATGACCTGAAACTCCACGGGATATCTTACAATAAATAATAAAAAATCCTCGCCAAAGATGAAGACCAAGGGGCCCACACACTTCTCACGAGGGTGGGGGGCGCCCCCCTACCTCGTGGGCCCCCTCGAGACCCCCCGACTCCAACTCCAACCCTATATAACTGCTTTCGAGGAGAAAAAAATAAAAGAGAAGAAATCATCATGTTTTACGGTACGGAGCCGCCGCCAAGCCCTAAAACCTCTCGGGAGGGCTGATCTGGAGTCCGTTCGGGGCTCCGGAGAGGGGGATTCATCGCCCTCGTCATCATCAACCATCCTCCATCACCAATTTCATGATGCTCACCGCCGTGCGTGAGTAATTCCATCGTAACTTGCTGGACGATGATGGGTTGGATGAGATTTAACATGTAATCGAGTTAGTTTTGTTAGGGTTTGATCCCTAGTATCCACTATGTTCTGAGATTGATGTTGCTATGACTTTGCTATGCTTAATGCTTGTCACTAGGGGGCGAGTGCCATGATTTCAGATCTGAACCTATTATGTTTTCATCAATATATGAGAATTCTAGATCCTATCATGCAAGTCTATAGTCACCTATTATGTGTTATGATCCGTTAACCCCGAAGTGACAATAATCGGGATACTTACCGGTGATGACCGTAGTTTGAGGAGTTCATGTATTCACTATGTGCTAATGCTTTGTTCCGGTTCTCTATTAAAAGGAGGCCTTAATATCCCTTAGTTTCCATTAGGACCCCGCTGCCACGGGAGGGTAGGACAAAAGATGTCATGCAAGTTCTTTTCCATAAGCACGTATGACTATATTTGGAATACATGCCTACATTACATTGACGAATTGGAGCTAGTTCTGTGTCACCCTATGTTATGACTGTTACATGATGAACCGCATCCGGCATAATTATCCATCATTGATCCGATGCCTACGAGCTTTCCATGTACTGGTTTACGCTTATTTACTTTCCCGTTGCTATTGTTAAAATCACTACAAAACACCAAAAACATTACTTTGCTTTCATACTCTTTTGTTACCGTTACCATCACTATCATATTACTTTGCTACTAAACACTTTGCTGTAGATACTAAGTTTCCAGGTGTGGTTGAATTGACAACTCAGCTGCTAATACTTGAGAATATTCTTTGGCTCCCCTTGTGTCGAATCAATAAATTTGGGTTGAATACTCTACCCTCGAAAGCTGTTGCGATCCCCTATACTTGTGTGTTATCAAGACTAATTTCTGGCGCCGTTGCCGGGGAGCATAGCTCTATTCTTTGAGTCACTTGGGATTTATATCTGCTGGACACTATGAAGAACTTGAGAGATCCAAAAACCATGATCTATCCCTCAACTACGAGGGGAGGTAAGGAACTGCCATCTAGCTCTGCACTTGATTCACCTTCTACTATGAGTAAGCTTGCGACACCTACACCTGCTTCTGCTATTCGTTATGATATGTCGCATGTTATTGATGATGCTACTTCTGCTATGCATGATACTTATGATGAAACTACCTCTATGCCTGATACTACTATGCCACTTAGTGATTTTCTCGAGGAACAAATTGCTAGGGCTAGAGAGATTGAAAATATTGAATCTGATTATGAAGATGAAAGTGATGATGAAGAATCACTTGTTATTCCTGAGGGTTATTTATTTGATCAAGATGCTTCTTTAGCTATTTTAGCTTGCAAAGATAGATATGAACTCAAAAGGTTATTAGCTAAATGGAATAAGCAATCTCCAAATGCTAGGATGAGACCTGACCCTGCTTTTGCTATTTCACCTATATGTGTTGCTGATAAGGATTATGAATTCTCTGTTGACCCTGATATAATTACTTTGCTTGAATCTGATCCTTTTCATGGCTATGAATCTGAAACTGTTGTAGCACATCTTGCTAAATTAAATGATATAGCCACCCTGTTCACTAATGATGAGAGATCTCGCTACTTTTATATCCTTAAAATATTTCCGTTCTCATTAAAGGGTGATGCTAAGATATGGTTTAATTCTCTTGATCCTGGTTGTGTGCGTAGTCCCCAGGATATGATTTATTACTTCTCTGCTAAATATTTCCCTGCTCATAAGAAACAAGCTGCTTTAAAGGAAATATACAACTTTGTGCCAATTAAAGAAGAGAGTCTCCCACAAGCTTGGGGGAGGCTTCTCAAGTTACTTAATGCTTTGCCTGATCATCCTCTTAAGAAAAATGAAATACTTGATATCTTTTATAATGGACTAACTGATGCTTCCAGAGATTACCTGGATAGTTGTGCTGGTTCTCTTTTCATGGAAAGAACACCGGATGAAGCTAAAATCTTATTGAATAATATGTTGACAAATGAAAATAATTGGGCACCTCCCGAGCCAACTCCTGAGGCAGCTCCTGCTCCAATTAATGATCCTATTCCTAAACCAACTCCGAAGAAGAGAGGTGTTCTATTTCTCAGTCCTGAAGATATGCAAGAGGCAAAGAAATCTATGAAAGAAAAAGGTATTAAAGCTGAAGATGTTAAGAATTTACCTCCTATTGAAGAAATACATGGTCTTAATTTACCGCCTGATGAAGAAATATATGATCTTAATCCTTTATTTATTGAAGAATCTCCAGACCTCGATAACCCGACACAGGTAGTAAAGGTAAATTCTCTCTATAGATATGATAAAGCTGAAATCCCTCCTACTAAAATTGCTAGTCGACGCTTGGATGAGTTTGATAATTTTGTGTTTAAGCAAGAAGACTCCAATGCTTATTTTGGTAGACAATTAAAACAAGATGCTGATATGATTAAATACTTGGGTGATTATATGGCTAATATTAGAGGTGAACTTAAACTTGTTAGCAAACATGCTTCTATGGTTACAACTCAAGTAGAACAAGTACTTAAAGCTCAAAAAGAATTGCTCATCGAGATGAATAGTAAGAAAAATGATTATGCTGTTAAAGTGGCTACTAGAACTGGTAGAATGACTCAGGAACCTTTGTATCCTGTAGGCCACCCTAAGAGAATTGAGCAAGATTCTCAGAGAAATAAAATTGATGCACCTAGTTCTTCAAAAAGGAAGAAAAAAGAAAAATGATAGAACTGTGCAAACTTCTAGTGAACCTATTGCTGAACCACCTGATAATCCAAATGATATCTCTATGTCTGATGCTGAAACACAATCTGGTAATGAACATGAACCTAATGAAAATTTAAATGATGATGTTCATAATAATGCTCAACCTAGTAATGATAATGATACAAAAATTGAACCTGTTGTTGATCTTGATAACCCACAATCAAAGAATCAACGTTATGATAAGAAAGACTTTGTTGCTAGGAAACATGGTAAAGAAAGAGAACCTTGGGTTTAGAAACCCATGCCTTTTCCTTCCAAACCATCCAAGAAAAAGGATGATGAGGATTTTGAGCGCTTTGCTGAAATGATTAGACCTATCTTTTTACGTATGCGATTGACAGATATAGTCAAAACAAATCCTTATGCTAAGTACATGAAATATATTATTACAAATCAAAGAAAGATACCGGAAGCTGAAATTTCCACCATGCTTGCTAATTATACTTTTAAGGGTGGAATACCAAAGAAACTTGGAGATCCAGGAGTACCTACTATACCATGCTCCATTAAAAGAAACTATGTTAAAACTGCTCTATGTGATCTTGGAGCCGGTGTTAGTGTTATGCCTCTCTCTTTATATCGTAGACTTAATTTGAATAAGTTGACACATACTGAAATATCTTTGCAAATGGCTGATAAATCAACTGCTATACCTGTCGGTATTTGTGAGGATGTGCCTGTTGTGGTTACACATGTTACTATTTTAACGGACTTTGTTATTCTTGATATTCCCGAGGACGATAGTATGTCTATTATTCTTGGAAGACCTTTTTCTTAATACTGCAGGGGCTGTTATTGATTGCAACAAAGGCAATGTCACTTTTCATGTTAATGGTAATGAGCATACGGTACACTTTCCGAGGAAACAACCTCAAGTTCATAGTATCAATTCTGTCGGAAAAATTCCATCGATTATATATGGAGGTTTTGAATTTCCTCTTCCTACTGTCGAGAAGAAATATGATATACTTATTATTGGGGATGTGCATATCCCTGTTGAGGTAACATAGTGTTATTCGAAATTTCTCCAGTTTCATGTTAATCGGAATGGGTTTGTTAACAAGACTTGATCAACCTTGTTAGTGGATTCCTTTTGACGAGCATGAGATGGATGAAACTAGAAGCACAACCTTCTGTACCCTCTCTATACTTTCTGTTATTTATATTAAATAAAGTAAAAATAAATAATTTTCTGTCTGTTATATGATTATCCGTGCAATATAAAAATACCTCGAAAATAAAAGTTCTCCAAATGCCCTAAAAATTAAATATGAATTTTTCTAGAATATTTGAGGATTTATGGAACAAAGAACACACCAGGGGGGCCAACCACCTTGCCACGAGGGTGGAGGGCGCGCCCCCTGCCTCATGGGCCCACGGTGGCCCTCCTCCACTTATTCTTCCAGCCACACACTTCATCTTCCTCCCCCAAACACGAAAAACCAACTCAAACCCGAGTCCAAGCTCGTTTTGCTGCCATTTTTGATCTCCTTGCTCAAAGCACCTCTCACAAAACTGCTTGGGGAGATTGTTCCTTGGTATGTGACTCCTCCATTGGTCCAATTAGTTTTTGTTCTAGTGCTTTATTCATTGCAAATTTGTGTTGCTTAGGTTACCTTGTTCTTGAGCTTTCATGTCAAATTTATATGGTCAAAAGTAGTTTTGATGCATGATATAGACTCTAGGCACTTGTAGGAGTAGTTGCTATCAATATTATTGAGTTTGGTTTACTCTTATTTTGGAGTTACTAAAAATTTCAGAATTTTTCAGAAAATGATGAGGAGATTATTGAGGGGCTCATCGAGCCAAAGCTCGAAGGAAAAGGCACCGAAGCCTAAGTATAATTTACCGCTGTTGGAGTAAATAACCATGGGTAGCCTAGCCGGCTCCCCTTGGCCCCTCTAAAAAAATTACGAGCCGATTCGGCCCTCAAGAAACCAAGACACAGGTCCGCCTTCCCCTTGCCGGCTATCTCCAGGCCGTCCATCGGAAGGCGGCCCGACTTCAGCCCTCATGAAGAAAAGCCGCGGGAGGGCCGGCTCCGAGAAGCCGGCCGCGAGAAGGCCGACTCCAGGAAGCCGGCTCCCATAAAGCGGTCAAGATCGTACCCTCGAAGTCTGCATCCACATAACGGCGATGTGACGGGGCGTGGCTACAGTTAAGCCTGCCACCCCCGAATCCCGGAGCACGCCTGGCACAGTGTGCCGTATGGGTGGCCATGACCCGTCCGGCGCAGCACTGTTGCCACGATTGACCCTGATGTCATCCACGATGGGCTACCAGTACGGCCCACGGGCGGTGGGCCCCTTCGGGCAGAGAGACACCCGAAGGCGGCCAGACCTCCCCCAGTCGGCCCAAGATAGAGCCGGCTCCCCACAGCCGGCTTGTCACCTCCCTTGAAGAAGACGCCCCATTAAGGAGACAAGACGCGGTGGGGCTACAGTGATCACCCACCGGGCGGCGGCACTGTAGCCACGCCCACTTCGGCGAAGCCCTCGCCACCAAGATTGAGCAACAGTAACCAGCCGCCGACAAGGCCCTGACAGTGGGGCCTGCCTGTCGACCAAGGAGCCGGCAGCCGGCGGGACCCACTAGCCGAAGAGCCCCAGCAGCCAGCGCAGAAGCCGGAGAGCATAGACACAGACGGTTGGGCCCCGCGCCCAGCCAGATTACCATTGTACCCCCGGGGGTAGGCCTATATAAACCCCCCAGGGCATCCATGCAAAGAGAGATCAATCCCTGCTAGTCTCAGACACCACATAGGGAGGAGAAGAGAGAAAGCCATGCCCTTCTTCCTCCTCTCGCCAAATAGCTCAAGGAGCACCGTGTAGCTACTTGTTCATCTAGTGACCATGCGGAGACCCCGCAGAGCAGCAGTAGGGGTGTTATCTCCATGGAGAGCCCCGAAGCTGGGTAAGATTCGCCGGCGTGCATGTCTTCGCCTCATCCCGTTTCCAAACACCGGCGACGTCTTACTGGCTCCCACAATGATAAGCCACCCGTTGGCATATGTCGCACCTACCACCCGACATTTGGCGCCCACCGTGGGGCCAGGTGCACCGCCGTCCGGAGACCTGTTCTGGACGGGAACCCTCTTCCTCCCCCGCGAGCGTAGCCAGCCCGGCACGCCCGATGGCGCTTGCCATGACGCGCTACAAGGCGTCACCAACATCTGTGCGGCGAGCAGCCTCGCTGATATCCTTGACAAGACTCTCATCTCTGACGAGCTCGCCTCTGACGCGGGCACCGACCACCTCGTCAACCTCCTCGGCCAGCCCCACGTCTCCGGCGAGCCTGTCGTGGACTTGGAGTCGGTTGGCTCCACCGATCCGATGCCTGTCGACTCTGACACGGCCTCACTCGACACGTTCCCCACCAACGTCACGATCTACAACGACCCGCTTCCCCGGGCCGATGGCTGTGACGCTGTCACCACCGAGGTGATGGTCATCGGCCACGGCGGCGCTTCTGATGAGAGCGCCCACGACGCCCCGCACGCGGCGGTCCACGACTTGTCCATCCCCCTCCCGGCCGATGCCGACAATGAAGCACTGGAAGCTCGCCGCCTTGCCCTCCTCGCGGAGGGCCGGAAGTTGGTTTCCATGAGACGCCTCGCTGAGGCCCACCGACGCGAGGCCGACCGCGCCGCCTTTGGCACGCCGCCCCCAGGCGGGCCTACCCGGGCCGGCGTTGTCAGACAACGCGGCGCTGTCGTCGCCGATACGCTAGGAGTCGACTGCCCAGTCTACGCTATTCCACTCGAGAACCTGCGCGCCGCCCAGGCGGCCGTAGACGAGCTAGATGGACTGGGGGCCAAAGAACTCCCCCACATGACCCGACGCATCCAGCAGCTGATCGATGCAGCCGCGCAGCGGCATGAAGCCGACGCCCGCGCGGGAAGCCCTCCCCCGCGCCGAGATCACGGCGGGACGTCCCGGACGCTGACTACGGGTAAAACCCGCGCGCGGCGCGAGAAAGAACTGGCTGCCAGTCGAAGCCGAACCCGAATCTCCATCGAGCGAGACGCAAAAGGCCACCCCCGGGCCATGGAGTGGCAGGGCAACCCGCCTCCGCCCCGGCCCCGTGGAGAGAGATATCCCACCTCGCCGCCTGTTGGGCATCCGACTCTCAGTGGTAGGCTAGGTCGCCGCGAAGGAGTCGGCGAGAACGATGCCCGCCATCGGATCGACCGCCTGGCGCGATCCCTGGCGCTAGAAGAAGAAGACGATGTCATCCCTCCTTGCTTCGGCCCCCGCATCCGCGATGAGCCTTTCCCCAAAGGGTTCTCGCTCCCAAGAGACACGCCCAAGTACAACGGCTCCGTGAAGCCGGAAGTTTGGTTGATCGACTACTCCATGGCGGTTAGCATAGCCAACGGCAACAGGCGCGTTGCCGTGAAGTATGTGCCCCTCATGCTGCAGGGCACGGCGCGGACCTGGCTCAACAGCCTCAAGCCATACGGCATCAACAGCTGGCTAGACTTCACAGAAGCCTTCGTCCGCAACTTCACCAGCACCTACAAGCGGGCTCCCAAGCCCAGACAGCTCTCCTTGTGCGTACAAGGCCCCGCCGAGTCCACTCGCGACTACCTCACGCATTGGGCCGAGCTCCGCAACTCTTGCGAAGGGGTGCACGAGGTGCAAACCATAGAATACTTCACTGCCGGGTGCCGAGAAGGCACCCTCCTCAAGCACAAGCTCCTCTGCGACAAACCGACTACCCTCGACGAGCTTCTGATCATAGCGGACAAGTACGCCACCGCCGACTCCTCGATGAAGACCGAACTCCGGGTAGACGCGTCCGGAAAGGTACTCAACCCGGCACCCAAGACGCCGGCTGGGGACTCCGGCCGATGCCCACACCAGAACGACCACAAGCACAAGGGCCCGGTGCCGCCCTCCACCAGTCGGCAGGTGGCCACAGTCGAAGACGAGCAGCCCGAAGCGCGACCCGCAACCAAGAAGCAGAGAGGCGGCAAGCCGGCTTGGCAGCCGGCCTTCTCCTACGAGCAGACTCTCGACGCCCCGTGCAAGTTCCGAAGCGGTGCGAAGCCGTCCAACCACACGACCCGGAAGTGCCACTGGCTCACCCGAATCTCTAAAGGCGAAGGGCTCTCACCGCCTCCGCCTGCCGGCCCGCCGCCTCCGGCTCCGCAGCCGCCGGCCGCTCGGCCCGCAGTCGGAGCCGTGCACGATGAGTTCCCCGACGAGCATGCCGCCTATATCATCTTTACAAGTCAGCTTAAAGACCAGCGCAGCCAACGCCGAGAGCACCAAGAAGTCAGCATGGCTGCTGCCTACCCCGCCGAGCACATGCACTGGTCAGAAAAACCTATCAGCTGGAGCCGGACCGACCACCCAGAGGTGATGCCGTCTCCCGGCTCTTATGCGTTGGTTTTGGATGCCACCCTTGCAACGGATAGACGCGCTGCCCGATTCTCCCGCGTGCTGATAGACGGCAGGAGCAACATCAACATCCTGTACCATGACACCATGGAGAAGCTGAATGTCATGACGAAGCAACTCATGCCTACTCGGACTGTGTTCCATGGCATCATACCCGGCCTGTCCTGTGCTCCCATTGGCAAGATCAAGATTGATGTACTTTTTGGGGACAAGGAGCATTTCTGCCGGGAAGCGATCTGGTTTGAAGTGGTGGACCTAGAGAGCCCTTACCATGCATTGCTTGGCCGGCCTGCCTTGGCCAAGTTCATGGTAGTTCCCCACTATGCATACCTCAAGATGAAGATACCAAGCACCAAAGGCGTCATCACCGTAGTCGGCGATTACAAGAAGTCCTCTGAGTGTGCAGCAGCCAGCAGCCGGCTGGCTGAGTCCCTTGTGATTGCCGAAGAAAAGAAGATGTTGGACCGAGTCGTGGCCATAGCCGGCAAGCAGTCGGCCTTGTCCCCCGATCCCAAGGAGCATGATGCTCAAGGATCTTTCCAGCCGGCCAAGGAGACGAAGAAGATACCTCTTGACCCCGAGCACCCAGAGAGGTTTGCCGTCATCGGCGCAAACCTAAACAGCAAATAGGAAGGCGAGCTCGCCGATTTCCTCCGTGAGAATCGGGACATCTTTGCATGGTCCCCCAAGGACATGCCGGGCGTTCTGAAGGAATTCGCCGAGCACAAACTACACGTTCGAGAAGACGCAAAGCCAGTCAAACAACCCCTCTGCCGACTGTCGGAGGAGAAACGCAGGGTTGTGGGAGAGGAGATAGCCCGGCTTCTAGCAGCCGGCTTCATTATGGAAGTTTTTTTTCCAGAATGGCTCACCAACCCGGTCCTCGTGCTAAAGAAGAATAACAAGTGGCGCATGTGTATAGACTACACGAGCCTCAACAAGGCCTGCCCCAAAGATCCCTTTGCCCTGCCAAGGATTGACCAAGTGTTGCGAGCTGTTGAGTTTCTTGGATGCTTACTCAGGGTATCACCAGATTAAGTTAGATCCGGCAGACCGCCTGAAGACCGCCTTCATCACGCCATTCGGAGCCTTCTGCTACCTGACTATGACATTCGGCTTGAGAAATGCCGGTGCCACTTTTCAGCGTTGCATGCAGAAGTGCCTCCTCAAGCAACTCGGCAGAAATGCCCACGTCTACATAGACGACATTGTGGTGAAGACGGAGAAGCGCGGCACCTTGCTGGAAGACCTCAAGGAAACATTTGAGAACCTACGCCGGTTCCAAATCAAGCTTAACCCCGAGAAATGCGTGTTAGGAGTGCCAGCCGGCTAGCTCCTAAGCTTTCTGGTCTCCGAACGCGGCATCAAATGCAACCCAGTAAACATCAAGGCCATTGAGAGAATGGCGATTCCCACCAAACTCCGAGACATCCAGAAGTTTACCGGATGCTTGGCCTCCCTGAACCGCTTCATTAGCCGGCTCGGAGAGAAAGCTCTTCCCCTCTACCGCCTCATGAAGAAGACCAACCACTTCGAGTGGAATGACCAAGCCGATCAAGCTTTTCACGAGCTGAAGAAGATGCTGGCCGCGCCGCCTGTCCTGGCGGTGCCAACTGAGAAAGAGCCCATGCTCCTCTACATTGCCGCAACCAGCTGGGTGGTCAGCACCGTCATCGTAGTCCAACGCCCAGAAGAAGGCCGAGCCCAGCTGGTCCAGAGGCTGGTGTACTATTTGAGCGAGGTGCTGTCTACCTCGAAGCAGAACTACCCGCACTACCAGAAGATGTGCTACGGCGTGTACTTCGCCGCCAAGAAGCTGAAGCCCTACTTCCAAGAGCATCCCATCACGGTTGTATGCACCACCCCGTTGGCCGAGATCATAGGTAGCCGGGATGCATCCGGCCGGGTGGCGAAATGGGCCATCGAGCTGGCCCCCTATACGATCTTCTACCAGCCTCGCACCACCATCAAGTCCCAAGCATTGGCCGACTTCCTCGTCGACTGGGCCGAGACCCAGTACCTACCGCCGGCTCCCGACTCCACTCATTGGCGCATGCACTTCGATGGGTCCAAGATGCGCACCGGCTTGGGAGCCGGCGTCATCCTCACCTCTCCCAAAGGCGACAAGCTCAGATACACGCTGCAAATTCACTTTGCCGCCTCCAACAACGTGGCCAAGTACGAGGCGCTCATACACGGGTTCCGGCTTGCCAAAGAACTCGGCATTCGTCGGATCCTATGTTATGGCGACTCGGACTTGGTGGTCCAGCAATCATCCCGCGACTGGGATGCCAAGGACGCAAATATGGCAAGCTACCGCTTCCTTGTTCAGCAGATCAGTGGATATTTTGAAGGATGCGAGTTCCTCCATGTACCACGAGCCGACAACGAGCCAGCTGATGTCCTGGCTCGAATAGGCCCCACTCGGCAAGCAATACCAACTGGTGTCTCTCTACAACGCCTCCTCAAGCCGTCTATCAAGCCGTCTCCAGAGTCTGATTCCATCTTCGTGCCGCCTGACCCCGACGCAGCCGGCTCGAAGAACCAAGCAGGTGACCTGGGGACTTTGATAGTCGGCCAGGGGGTATCAGCAGGCGGCTCGGGGACTTCCGTAGTTACGCCTGACCCGGGGACTGCCTCACCCTGCTCGGGGACTGCGGTAGTCGGCCCGAAGACTACACCAACACAACAGGAGGCGGCCGACTCCAGCATTTCACCGTCCAGCCCGCCCGCCCTGGTCGTAGTAGCCGTTTTGGCAATAGAAGAAGTCGCAGCTCCGTCATGGGCTCAATCCATCCTCAACTTCCTAATAAACCAAGATCTGCCAGCTGATGAAGTAGAGGCAAGACAAGTCCAACGCCGAGCCGGAGCATACACAATCGTCAACAGAGAACTCGTCAAGCGCAGTGTCACTGGAGTCCTCCAGCGACGCGTCGAGTAAGAGAAGGGCATTGCAATCCTCAGAGACATCCACCAAGGAGAATGCGGCCACCATGTGGCCTCAAGATCACTCGTCGCAAAAGCCTTCTGCCATGGTTTCTTTTGGCCGACTGCTTTGGATGACGCCAAGGAGTTAGTTAAACATTGCAAAGGGTGCCAACTCTTCAGCTCCAAGCAACACATGTCGGCTTTAACACTCAAGACCATTCCCCTCACTTGGCCCTTCGCCATTTGGGGACAGGACATGGTGGGCCCATTCAAGAGGGCACGCGGCGGCATGACACATCTGCTTGTTGCTGTGGACAAATTCACCAAATGGATTGAGGCAAAGCCGATCAAGAAGCTGAATGGGCCGACTGCCGTGACATTCATCGCAGATATAACAACTCGGTACGGCGTGCCACACAGCATCATCACCGACAATGGCACGAATTTCGCCAAGGGAGCCTTGGCACATTTCTACGCGATGCAAGGCATCCGGTTGGACCTAGTGTTCGTCGCCCACCCGCAGTCAAACGGCCAGGTCGAGCGAGCCAATGGCCTCATCCTTTCCAGCATCAAGCCCCGACTGATCGTACCACTGGAGCGTTCAGCCGGCTGTTGGCTCGATGAGCTGCCGGCTGTCCTCTGGAGTCTGCGCACTACACCAAAGAAGTCAACCGGCTTCACTCCTTTCTTCCTCGTATATGGTGCCGAGGCGGTCGTCCCAACTGACACCGAGTTCGACTCACCTCGGGTAACCATGTACACGGAAGCCGAGGCCAAGGAAGCACGAGAAGACGGCGTCGACCTGCTGGAAGAAGGCCGGCTGTTAGCCCTCAACCGGTCCGCCATTTATCAGCAGGGCCTGCGCCGCTACCACAGCCAGAAGGTGAAGCCAAGATCCTTCCAAGAGGGCGATCTTGTGCTCCGACTGATCCAGCGAACAGCCGGCCAGCACAAGCTCTCGGCCCCTTGGGAGGGCCCCTTCGTCATCAGCAGAGCCTTAGGCAACGACTCCTACTACCTGATCGACGCGCAGAAGCCGAAGGCACGAAAGAAAGACGACTCCGGCAAGGAGTCGGAACGACCATGGAACGCCAACCTCCTCCGAAGGTTTTACAGTTGAAATGCAGTATGTATCACGCTAACTTTTGTACTAAGTACGAGACAATAGGCCCCCCGAGGAGAGCTCGGGGACGGCCATCTTTTGTCTATGAATGAAAAGTATCATGCTTATGGCCTTGTCATTGCATTCACTTTTTTCCGTCCGGCACCGGGTTCGACTAGTTGGCCCGGGGACTGGCCGCCTGGAGTTATATTAGAAGTCCTACCCGCAGTCAGACAAGTAGTGTGCCGGCTCCCAAGCCTTCTCTTGCCAAATGTCATAGTTCGAAGAACCGGCTGTCCGGCTGGCAAGAGTTAAGGGCAGGAATGGGTGCCCACACAAAAAACGGCTAGGGACTAACGGACTAATATAACAAAAGCCGGTTTTTCTCCCACCGCCGACCGGCTACCAGAGTAGCCGGACGGCTGGCTTCCATTCACCTCGCTCCAATCTAAGAAAGCTCGAGTACTTGCCTTCCCAGAAGGGGAAGGCGGCAAAGGAAACAGCCTAAGGATAAAAAGCATACATGAATGGAAACCAAACACGCAATAATATTTACATAAAAGACCTTCAAAAGGCCAGCATTCAACATAGTTCGAATACACCCCCAGTGGGTGGAACTGCGCAATTTAATAAAGTTGTTCAAAAGGCAACAAGCAGGAAAAAACAAGGGCGGCAGACTAAGCCAAGGGAGCGACTGGCGAGTCGGGCAGGTCGGTGGAGACGGTAGTGCCGGCTGGAGGAGTTGCCGGCTGGCGAACCTCGGCATGATCACCGCCTCCCGCAGAGAGCGCTCTAGCACGCGCCTTGTTGCCGGAGGCACGATCAGGCTGAGGTTGGCTGCCTGCTTCACCAGTCGGCTCAACGTCTTCGCCATCCTCTCCTTCGTCGTCTTCGCCTTCATCACTGGAGGCGATCTCCTCTGCCGAGTCTTCACTCGCTACCGGGTCCAGCCCGAACCACTCCTCCGGCTGGGCAACACCGTCATCATTGATCTCAGGAGTGAAGACGCTGATGTCAGTACACTCGGCGATCCTCGAAGAGCGCTGTGCGATAGCCGGCCGCACCTCCTCCAACTCTTCGTCGGCCTCTAGCCGCCAGGTGCGCAGCTGGTCCAGGTTCAGCCCCGGATACCAGGCTCGGACGAACTCCAGCGCCCGCCCAGCTCCAAGCAGGGCTGCCGACGCCTTCCAGGCCTCAAAGCGGCCAACCGCCACCTCCAGCCAGTTGGCAGTCCAACTCGGGGTGCGGGGAATCGTCTCGCTTGGCCAGAAGGCGGCCAACACCTGCGCCCCGGCACGCTGGAGGCGGCGGAGCATACGATGAGCCGGCTGCAGCCGGGCTTGGACCGCCAAGAGCCGCTCCTCAAGCGTCCGGCTCGCGTCCGGCGCGATTTCAGCCCCCGCCTGCCAGCGTACCTCGCGATGGGCCTCGATGGATTGGGTGGCGAAGACGGAGTAGGCGGGAAAGTAGTCTGCACAGAGAACAAAAAGCAGCACAAGTCAGAACACAAATTAGGGATCAAAGGGCAAGCAGGGAGTGAAGAAGGCGGCTTACCGTTGATCAGATCCTCGATACGGCTGAAGCCCTCGCTCAGCGCCTGCTTCGCTTTAGCCCAGCCTGCCGCTTCGGTCTCGAACTCGGCCCTCTGGGCGTCCTCGTTGTCCTGCGCCCTCTTCAGGGCCGCCTTGTGGCTCTCCTCCTGGTCGGACAACTCCTTGACCAGGCGGTCACGATCCAGGACCAAGGCGCTGTACTCGGCTTCCTTGGCGCGAAGGGCGTCCTGGGCCCCGCTGAGCTGCTCCCTCAAGTCGTCATTGGCTCCTGCAAGCATGAAGACAAAGGAAAAATTAATAAGGGGAAGTCGTCAAGGAAGATCCGACCCGGCTGCTCAGCAGTCGGCCCGAATCTCGGGGACTACACCCAGTGGGTGCGCTGACGCGCCCCCACAAGAGATGAACGAGACAAACACGCACTCCGACTGCTGGTCAGGTCCTCAGTTCTCCGGCCCAGCTCCTAAGCCTGGGAGTTGAAGGCGGCTGCGCGAAGGTTATGATACTCCTGGAAGATCATACAGGAGGCAAGGATAAGTTAAGTTGTCAGAACCTAGTAAGTTCCAAGCCGCCTGCGTAGCAGCTGGCTTGGAACTCGGGGACTACACCCAGAGGGTGCGCTGACGCGCCCCCACGGAAGAAATCGAAAGAGCAAAATAACCAAGGACAGAAGACTCACCCGGATGACGGCCCGCGTCGAGAGAAACTCTTGAGTGTATCGCTGCAGCGAGGCGGCCAGAGCTTGAAGCCGGTTCCGGACCTCCTGCGCCGCCGCGTTCAGCTCGCCCGTCCCCCCGCTGGGAGTCCACTCGGACGCGCTGACGCTGGCCGCCACCAGGGCCTCCGCCGTCTAGCTGGCGCCCGCTTCTCAGTGCGGTTCCGGCGCGGAGGCGCCACCCCCTGCGCGCCGGTGCAATACCGGCTGCACCTCGAGGCCGGCCCCTGCCACCGGCTCGCCCCTGGACGGCTGCTCTGGCGCCGCAGCTGATTGGCCGCTTTGGCCCGCTCCAGTCGGCGCCGTCCGTGACGCCCCCTCCACGAAGATCACGGGGTCCTCCCACCTCTCCATCATCGGCGGGCCTTGGTCGGCCTCCTCCGACGGGGGCATGGGAACATCGGGGGCCACGACACGGAGGGGAACAACGAGCAGCGGAGGCCGGTTGTGCAAGGCCTCCGCCTCTGTCTCCGCGGCTGCCGCCTTTGCCTGGGCCTTGGCCGCCGCGTCGGCCTGCTCCTTCGTCGCCTGGGCGGTGCTTCGCTCCGCCGCCTCCCGCTCCTCCCACGCCTCCCACGCATTCCGCTCCATGGCCTCCTTAAGGTCGGCGCGGGGATCCACGCGACGGGAGCTTGAGGACCCTCCGATCGGCCCGACTACGGAGCCGCCAGGACCTCGCTCGAGAGAAAGCGGCGCCCTGTCCGGCAAGAAAAGAAAGATTTAGAAGAGTTTCAGACAAAGAAGACAAAAAATATATACGCAAGACATTCGACGACTTACGCAGAGATCGCCTGCGGCTGCTTCACCGCCTTGCGGAAGCGGGCCGCCTTCGTGGCCGCCTCATCCCGCTTGGTCGCCGCCGTGGAGGCCTTGGATTTTTTCGGCCGGCTGCCGAAGAAGGTCGACGCGGCCCGGCGCTTCTGCGCGCCGCCACGGGCAGCCGGCACGGCAGACGAGCCCGTGCCTTGATGATTGGGCGCTGGCTGGCGGTGCGGGGCGACTTCGACCTCGTCGTCATCCAACCAGTCCTCGAAGCTGGTCCCGAGTCCCGCTCCTCCGGCCTCGTCGCCTTCCCCCACGATGGCGTCTTCCATGGCGGCCGCTCCCAGGTCCGGATCGTCGGCGTCATCCACCGTGCGGTCGGGGAGGAGCTGGCGCTCTACCCCCGCGGCCCCGGCTGTCGGCGGGAGAAGAGGATTCTGCAAAAGGCAAACCAATTGATCAAGAGTCGGCTATCATGAGGCCAGCTACAAAAAAGGAAGAAAAGAAGAAAGAACTTACGGCGGGCGGAGGGTTGGCGCAGGAATACGGCTCCTTGCCGTATCGCCAATCCTCGGCGAGCTTGCAGATGGAGATATAATTCACCATGTAAGACACCTCTGCGTGAGGCATCTCCCTGGTGCTCAGCCGACACGGGTCGAAGCGGCCGCTCATTTGGCAGATCATGTGAGGCCGGCCTTGGAGCGGAAGAACCCGGCGCTCCACGAAGGCGGCCACCAAGTCGGCCCCGGTCAGGCCCTCCGACTGGATCATCACCCGAAGCCGGGAGACGGCTGCATTCCCGGCCTAAGACAGCGACCTGGCCCGGTAGCTCCACGAAGGCTGCCTCCCAGCCAGCGGGCCGGCTAAGTAAGCCGGCAGGTTGACGTAGTCGCCTTGCTGGGCGACGTTCTTCACGTAGAAATAAGACTTCTGCCAAAGCTTCACCGACTGGATCAGCGGAATGGACGGGAACGGATTGTTCTCGCTCGCCCGCCTCATGGCAATGAAGGCTCTGCAGGGGGCGGGCATGCCCGTGACGACGGTGCCAAGCTTGCTTTGGAAGAACTCCCCCCAGAGCTCGAGCGTGGGGAGAACTCCAAGAAAACCCTCGCACAGGGTGACGAAGGCCGACAACAGCATCACCGTGTTGGGCGTGAGGTGATGCGGCTGGAGGTGGTAGAACTCAAGGAAGGCTCGAAGGAATCCTCTCGCTGGGAGGCTGAAGCCGCGCAGGCAGTGCGAGCGGAAGATCACCTGCTCGCCCTCCTCCGGTGCCGGCGAAATCTCCCTCGCTGGCGCTTGACGAACCCGCACAAGGTTCTCGCCGGGCAGACGCCGCGTCCGACGGAGGAACTCGACGTGGTCCTCGTGGACGTTGGAGCCATCCCACGAGCTCGACAGCGCCATGGGAGCGACGCGGCGGGGAGCGAGACGAAGCAACGGCGAAACTGCACGGCAAAGGATTGTTGCGGCGGGGAGCAAGACGAAGCGACGGCGGATTGGCGCGGCAAAGAGTTGCTGCGGTGAAGAGAAGAAGAAGGAGGGCGAGAAGGGGCGGAGT
This sequence comes from Triticum aestivum, assembly GCF_018294505.1. Classification (NCBI taxonomy): domain Eukaryota; kingdom Viridiplantae; phylum Streptophyta; class Magnoliopsida; order Poales; family Poaceae; genus Triticum; species Triticum aestivum. Next base: position 475,633,201 of record NC_057794.1, read on the forward strand.
GAGGGAGAGCGCGCGAGCCTCTGCCGCTCCCCCTCCTCCTCCTACTTATAGACCGCGCGGCGGAGCCGAGGAGGCGCGGCATGGGGGAACGTGGGGATCAACTGCGCCCACTCCCACACGTCCCGCGATTATTGTGCCTTGATGGCAGAATAAAACCGCCGCGGGGAAGGCGAGCGGTCCATGTGGGCCGCAGAAGATCCACGCTCGGACCGAGGCCTACGAGTGGCGGGCCCAGGCCTGCAGCGGCATCCCGTCGCGCGTGTGCTTTGGCAGGATTTCCTCGCCACGTGGCCCGCGTTCCCGCCTACGAGAAACGGAGCTTTTCCGAAGACGGCGCGCACGAGCAAATCCGGACCCTCGGGATAGGAAGCTGACCTAGCTTCTCGTCCCTTTGTCAGCCTCGAAGCTCGATCAGCTTCGGGGACTACTGTCGGAGTAAATAACCATGGGTAGCCTAGCCGGCTCCCCCTGGCCCCTCTGAAAAAATTACGAGCTGATTCGGCCCTCAAGAAACCAAGACACAGGGCCGCCTTCCCCTTGCCGGCTGTCTCCAGGCCGGCCATCGGAAGGCGGCCCGACTTCAGCCCTCATGAAGAAAAGCCGCGGGAGGGCCGGCTCCAAGAAGCCGGCCGCGAGAAGGCCGACTCCAGGAAGCCGGCTCCCATAAAGCGGTCAAGATCGTACCCTCGAAGTCTGCATCCACATAACGGCGATGTGACGGGGCGTGGCTACAGTGAAGCCTGGCACCCCCGAATACCGGAGCACGCCTGGCACAGTGTGCCGTACGGGTGGCCATGACCCGTCCGGCGCAGCACTGTTGCCACGATTGACCCTGATGTCATCCACGACGGGCTACCAGTACGGCCCACGGGCGGTGGCCCCCTTCGGGCAGAGATACACCCGAAGGCGGCCAGACTCCCCCAGTCAGCCCAAGATAGAGCCGGCTCCCCACAGCCGGCTTGCCACCTCCCTCGAAGAAGATGCCCCATTAAGGAGACAAGACGCGATGGGGCTACAGTGATCACCCACCGGGCGGCGGCACTGTAGCCACGCCCACTTCGGCGAAGCCCTCGCCACCAAGATTGAGCAACAGTAACCAGCCGCCGACAAGGCCCTGACAGTGGGGCCTGCCTGTCGACCAAGGAGCCGGCAGCCGGCGGGACCCACTAGCCGACGGGCCCCAGCAGCCGGCGCAGAAGCCGGAGAGCGTAGACACAGACGGCTGGGCCCCGCTCCCAGCCGGATTACCATTGTACCCCTGGGGGGTAGGCCTATATAAACCCCCCGGGGCATCCATGCAAAAGAGATCAATCCCTGCTAGTCTCAGACACCACATAGGGAGGAGAAGAGAGCAAGCCGTCCCCTTCTTCCTCCTCTCGCCAAACAGCTCAAGGAGCACCGTGTAGCTACCCGTTCATCTAGTGACCATGCGGAGACCCCGCAGAGCAGCAGTAGGGGTGTTATCTACACGGAGAGCCCCGAAGCTGGGTAAGATTCGCCGGCGTGCATGTCTTCGCCTCATCCCGTTTCCAGACACCGGCGACGTCTTACTGGCTCCCACAATGATAAGCCACCCGTTGGCATATGTCGCACCTACCACCCGACAACCGCGCACCGCGGAGGTTCGGGCGTGTGAATGGCCTTCCGAGGATTTCTTGAGAGCAGCCAGGATTTATGAAGATTTTCATGAGTTGGCTCATAATGCAGGCCTCACCGCTTTCCTCCACGACCAATGCGATCAGTATCTCTTACTCACAAATACCTTTGTGCAAAACTTTCATTTTCATTCTAGGAACTCACCACCTACGGTGGAGTTTCATTATATGATGAGCATAAGGAGATGTCACTTTATGATTTCTGTCGGATTTGTTTAGTCCCTTTTGAGGGCAAGACAAAAGAACTGCATCGTGATGATGTGGAGGGATTTATTAATACTATCACTATAGGGGAAACTAGGAAGGTTTCCGATGCACGAATCACTAACATACATTTTCCTGTTTTACGTTACTTTGTATTATTTGCTAGTCGTTGCTTAATTGGTCGCGGAAACAGTGGAAACCTTAGTATCCCTGATATAATTATTCTGCTCCAAGGTTTATACAGTGATAACACTTTTAGTATGGGCGACATTATTGCTAGACGGTTAAGTATGAACCGTACTAAGGGTCCCATCTTTGGAGGCATCTATGCCACATGCCTAGCTGCACATTTTAACATACCTATTAGGCATGCTGAGAAGGAAGAAAAAGTGCTGCCCCATGTTTATTTAGATTATAGAAGTATGGTGGCACATGATTTTATTGTTAAGAATAGGGCAGGAGAGCTTAAATATCAATTGTTCTTTAATAAACATCATCCTGAGACTATTACCTTGCCTACTCCTGCTTTGTTTGATTTGACTTTAGGCAAGTACCTTGTTCCGTTGACGGCTATCGACGCCTACCGGAACCCTGGACAAGCCGAGGAGCCAGAACCGGAACCACAATTTGATCCTTCACGACAGTCTAACTATCAGTGGGATCCGGAGATGATTGCCAGCCAGTGGCAATCGAAGCCTTCTTCTTCCTCATCATAGTACAACCCCAACAACTATCATTATGGATATCAGCCATGCCAGCCGTGGCCATAGACCAACTTAGGCCAAAAGCCTAAGCTTGGGGGAGTACGTATTTCCCACCGACATTGCATTTATGTTCACACACACTCATTGCTAGATGTCGGTGCTAATACTTTTTCATTGTATCATCCATGTGAGTTTATTTCCTTTTATTCTTTCTTCTTGTGTGTTTGATGAACCTTAAGAAAAAACCAAAAAAAAAATTAGCTGTAGCTTTTAATTAATTTACTTTCCATGCTGTAGTAGTAATTAAAAAGAAAACCCCAAAATATTTCCTGTTCTTCTTTTGCTTGTTGGGAGCTTTCCCGTGTAAATAGTTTTATTTATTTTCTTTTCTTTGGGGGTCAGCAGGAGAAGACCATGATTAAATTGTTGAAGTGGCTCTTATATGCATTATTGTTTACCTGACAAAAGAGCCCATATTGCCTTGTCTTCTCCTGTTTATTGAATGCTCACATATTCCAGCTTAGTCCAATGCAAGTGCACTCTTATTATTATTCACATCGTTCGGTCGTGCAAGTGAAAGGCAATTATGATGATATATGATGAACTGACTGAGATGAGAAAAGCTGGTATGAACTCGGCCTCTTTTGTTTTTGTAAATATGATGAGTTCATCGTTCTTGATTCAGCTTGTTATGAATAAACATGTTTGCAATGACAATTAGAGACCATAGTTGCTTGTGCCATGCTTGATTAGCTATGAGTTATAATGGTTTACCTTGTGTGCCAACATGCTATTAAAATGGTTATGATGTGGTATGATAGGGTGGTATCCTCCTCTGAATGATTTAAGTGACTTGACTTGGCACATGTTCACACATGTAGTTGAAACAAATCAACATAGCCTTCACGATATTTATGTTCATGGTGGATTATATCCTACTCATGCTTGCATCCAATGTTCATTAATTTTAATGCATGTACATGGCTGTTGTCGCTCTCTAGTTGGTCGCTTCCCAGTCTTTTGCTAGCCTTCACCTATACTAAGCGGGAATACTGCTTGTGCATCCAAACTCCTTAAACCCCAAAGTTATTCCAGATGAGTCCACTATACCTTCCTATATGCGGTATGTACCTGCCGTTCCAAGTAAATTTGTATGTGCCAAACTCTAAACCTTCAAATAATCATCCTGTTTTGTATGCTCGAATAGCTCATGTATCAACTAGGGTTGTCTGTATCTTCCATGTTAGGCGGGTTATTCTCAAGAGGAGTGGACTCCGCTCCTCACTCACGACATAAAGGGTAGGTCACCAGGATGCCCAGTCCCATGCTTTATGCAAACTAAATCAAAATAATTGCAAACAAAACTCCCCCTGGGACCTGATGTATGTTGGAGGCACTCGTTGTTTCGAGCAAGCCATGGATTGATGTTTGTTGGTGGAGGGGGAGTATAAACTTTACCATTCTGTTTGGGAACCGCCTATAATGTGTGTAGCATGGAAGATATCGCCATCTCTTGGTTGTTATGTTGACAATGAAAGTATACCGCTCAAAATGTTATTCACCTCTATTTCAAAACCGAGCTTTGGCACCTCTACAAATCCCTGCTTCCCTCTGCAAAGGGCCTATCTATTTACTTTTATGTTGAGTCATCACCCTCTTATTAAAAAGCACTAGCTGGAGAGCGCATCTGTCATTTTCATTCATTACTGTTAATTTATATTGGGTGTGACTATGATTGGATCTCTTTTTACCACGAATTACAATGTCTAGTCAGTTCTTGATCTTTAAAGGTGCTTTGCATTTATGTTTTGTGGTCTTAGAAAGGGCTAGCGAGATACCATCTTGTTATATCATATTATGATTGTTTTGAGAAAGTGTTGTCATCCGAGATTTATTATTATGGCTTCCGAGTTGATTATGCTATTGATATGGGTACTCATGAGACCTGAGAATTATTGCAAATGTGGTTAGTTATAATCTTTGCTGAAAACTTGAATGCTAGCTTGACATATTTACAACAACAAGAGCAAACCGATTTTGTAAAAGTTTTTCTTTATTTCTTTCAGTTTGTCAACTGAATTGCTTGAGGACAAGCAAGGGTTTAAGCTTGGGGGACTTGATACGTCTCCAATGCATCTAATTTTCCAAACACTTTTGCCCTTGTTTTGGACTCTAACTTGTATGATTTGAATGGAACTAACCCGGACTGACGCTGTTTTCAGCAAAATTGCCATGATGTTGTTTTATGTGCAGAAAACAAAAGTTCTTGGAATGACCTGAAACTCCAAGGGATATCTTACAATAAATAATAAAAAATCCTCGCCAAAGATGAAGACCAGGGGGCCCACACCCTTCTCACGAGGGTGGGGGGCGCGCCCCCCTACCTCGTGGGCCCCCTGGAGACCCCCCGACTCCAACTCTATATAACTACTTTCGGGGAGAAAAAAAATAAAAGAGAAGCAATCATAGCGTTTTACGATACGGAGCCGCTGCCAAGCCCTAAAACCTCTCGAGAGGGCTGATCTGGAGTCGGTTCGGGGCTCCGGAGAGGGGATTCATCGCCGTCGTCATCATCAACCATCCTCCATCACCAATTTCATGATGCTCACCGCCGTGCGTGAGTAATTCCAACGTAGGCTTGCTGGACGGTGATGGGTTGGATGAGATTTATCATGTAATCGAGTTAGTTTTGTTAGGGTTTGATCCCTAGTATCCACTATGTTGTGAGATTGATGTTGCTATGACTTTGCTATGCTTAATGCTTGTCACTAGGGCCCGAGTGCCATGATTTCAGATCTGAACCTATTATGTTTTCATCAATATATGAGATTTCTAGATCCCATCTTGCAAGTCTATAGTCACCTATTATGTGTTATGATCCGTTAACCCCGAAGTGACAATAATAGGGATACTTACCGGTGATGACCGTAGTTTGAGGAGTCCATGTATTCACTATGTGCTAATGCTTTGTTCCGGTTCTCTATTAAAAGGAGGCCTTAATATCCCTTAGTTTCCATTAGGACCTCGCTGCCACGGGAGGGTAGGACAAAAGATGTCATGCAAGTTCTTTTCCATAAGCACGTATGACTATATTTGGAATACATGCCTACATTACATTGACGAATTGGAGCTAGTTCTGTGTCACCCTATGTTATGACTGTTACATGATGAACCGCATCCGGCATAATTATCCATCATTGATCCGATGCCTACGAGCTTTCCATATACTAGTTTACGCTTATTTACTTTCCCGTTGCTATTGTTAAAATCACTACAAAACACCAAAAACATTACTTTGCTTTCATACTCTTTTGTTACCGTTACCATCACTATCATATTACTTTGCTACTAAACACTTTGCTGCAGATACTAAGTTTCCAGGTGTGGTTGAATTGACAACTCAGCTGCTAATACTTGATAATATTCTTTGGCTCCCCTTGTGACGAATCAATAAATTTGGGTTGAATACTCTACCCTCGAAAGCTGTTGCGATCCCCTATACTTGTGGGTTATCACAAAGCACTGGAGGACAGAAAAAATTCCCACCATAGGTTATAACAGCAAACATGATCCATGTGACGACGAGGAGAAGCAAACATGCACTCTGAGACATATGCGCCGTAGAGCCCGTCACCCTAAGTTTAACCCCTGGTTGGCCTGCCCGATCACTTTTGATCGCAGGGATCACCCGACAAGCATCCGGCATGAAGGATTGGCTTCCTTGGTGTTAGACACAATAATAAACGGATACCATCGCACACGAGTCTTTATGGACGGCGGCAGTGGTCTAAATCTGATATATTAGGACACAGCCCACAAAATGGGGATAGACCAGACAAAAATCAGCCACAGTAATACTACCTTCAAGGGAGTAATACCAGGCCTAGAGGCCCGCTCCACGGGCTCTCTAATACTAGAGGTTGTATTCGGTTCATCCGACAACTACCGAAGTGAGAAGTTAGACTTCGACATTGCTCCACTTCGAAGCGGCTATCAAGCACTACTCGGAAGAACAGCTTTCGCTCATTTTAATGTGGTACCACATTACGCTTCTCTTAAGCTTAAGATGCCTGGTCCACATGGCACCATCACAGTTAGTGGAAATATTGAGCGCTCTCTACGCGCGGAAGAACGTGCGGCGGCTTTAAAAGCCGAGCACTAGACGGCCTCACCAACTAGAATAAATGACAGGTCATCAAGACCGCGAACACGGTTAGACGAGTCCGGCGCATCACTAGATATACCTGAGATTGGTTTGATGGTTAAACCCTCATAGACGGTACCAGGGGCTTCCCGCGTGTAATCAGGGCTAGTTCGACTCAACTTGACTTATCTTGAATTTTAATGGTTTATCGAGAATAACCAATTTTTTGGCACGACAACTTTCACCTAAGTTCTTCTCTTTTATAGATGACAATCGTGCTACACCCGTCCAGGACACGGCACAACAAAGACACAGGCGCATACATGCAGCAGGGACCCGCTCAAAGGTTTCTTTTCAGATTAAGACCCCGCATAAACCTTTTTTACTGTCTCTTGTTGTTCACATCCTCTGGATACTCAATACAACCGAGAAGGATGCTGACGTTATTGGCATTTCGCCACGTCAGAATATTGTACGTACCTGGACACTCGGGGTTTATTATTAAGGGCATTGTTCAGCCCGACATATGTTATAAAGACCGAATACCTTAGGGAGTGTTTGGCGTCGCGAGTTTGGCCTTATGTGCATCAGCTCCGAATCATGTCTTTGGTCAAATGTTGGGTTTGCCCAGCTCCCGTGTTTTGCTACCTTACGTTCTGCTCTATTGGCTAAGGCGGCACCGGGAGAACTACTGCGATTGTGCCCTGGTTCATCCGGATGAGCACCTTAGTAGAGAAAGCCGAAAACTGAATGGCATGATAAAGCGCGAGACTGGTCAACCACTAGATGACTTAGCGGAATCTTCAGGATTCCTCCGCATTAACAAAGGACCGTTTCCCGATCATGTACGTACGCGCACCGTATTCGGATGAGCGCGGAGGTACCAGGGGCTATATAGTAGTCCCACCGTCAAACTCCTATGGCTAAGTGAAAGTGTTAAAGCAATATAGTCTGATTGCCTCGTTTGCTGTGCTACCACCTCCTTAATGGACCAAGACATTGGATCAAGTGTGAATACGCGTTTTTTGCGAACACCCCCGCATTATATGTGTGGGGGCTGAAGCCGACGACTGCAAACTTTCAGGTTATATACATGTATACATAAACAGCCGCACAGGAGGCATCATAATACTTTCAGGCAAAAGTATAAACACAGCCTTTATAATGCAATAAAACATTGTTTTTGCAATGAGAATACATGTCACTAGAACATAATATTCTTCGAGCACTGAGCCTCTATTGAATGAGCGCCTTCAAGGACTTCTTCAAAGTAGTGCTCGGCAGATACTCGGCCTATGACCAAACTCTGGGTTGCAATAGCGGTGGCCTCCATCTCTGCCCAGTATGTCTTGACACGGGCAAGTGCCATACGCGCACCCTCTATGCGCGCCAACCTCTTCATAGCGTCGATGTACGGCACAGCACCAAGGAACTGTTGCACTAAACTAAAATAACTATTCGTCGTTGGCCCTTCCGGCCACAGATGATCAACAACAGACCTCATGGCAAGCCCGGACAACCTATGGAGCTCGGCCCATTCGGCCGTTCGCTCATTCAACAGCAGCAGACACGCTGGAACATAATGTGACCAAAATAGCCTTTCCACTTCACGATCTTTTTGATCCTTGAAGTATTCGGCCGCATCAGCAGCACTGGCTGCCAAATCCACGTATGCGTCTGCAGAACTCCATAGTTGATCAAGAGGGGCATACTTCGGATCTCTGAACTTCGTCCGCAACAAAAAGGGCTTCCCAGCCACGATATCTCCAGCTTGACGCAGCTCCTCCTTCGCCGCTCTGATTTTAGAGCGGGCTTCCTTGGCTGCTACCATGGCCTTCTCCAGGTCCGTCGCCTTCGCTCGGCTTTCTTTTTCAAGAAGCTGGTAACGGTCGGCGGCATCTTTCAACTCAATGGCCATCTTGGCTATTTTTTCCTTACTTTGGCAATGCGCATCCTGTTCAGCCCTCAGCTCTTCGACCGCCTTTAGAGCAGCCGCATCACTATTCCTGGCTTGTTCCTTAGCTCGGGCAATTTCAGCCCGAAGGGTCTCCATGACGGCAACTCCATCTGCAGTCACAACATATTAAAGATACTAGCATCATGCTCCTCTTACTATGTGTCGATCACCGGAAAAATCACATACCCTGTGCCTCGTCGAGCCGCTTATTGACAAGCATGATGTCGGCATCCGCCGCATCAAGTTGCCGCTTCAGCTCGGCAACCTCACCAGTCCGGCTAGCCACCGGACCTTCAGCCACCTGCACATGAAGGCGGCCTGGTTATTACCTGGGACTATGATCCTCTTTTTGCCGCCGTTCTCGACGGCAACCAGAGTCTCAGGGGCTACTATCTGCATAGGGCACACCTAACATGTGCGGTACTATCAAAAACATACACTATTTCACGTACCTCAAAGCCTTTCAGCAGACTCATAAAAGCTTCATGCAACCCGCTTTCGACGGATGAAATCCTCTCAATCACCGTACCCATTAGCGTACGATGCGCTTCTGAGATGCCCGTTTGCTCCAGAAGATCCTTCAGTGCGTCCGATCACACATCGGACGGTTCCGGACTCTTTCCTTTGATCTCTTTAGGAGCCGAATACTAAGGACTTCAGATGGCCGAAGGATTACCCTCTGGCCTTGGCGGGTCAGGAGAAACCCTCCGCGACGACATGTCAGGGTCGCTCGCCTCATGAGGCGAGGTGGCATGGGGAGGTGTTTCGCTCTCCATCATCTCTGGAAGAAGATCCCCTAAAGACGAACTCTATGGAGAAGGGCTACGATATGAACTATAAGATATATGCTTCGGTTATTGTCTTCAGAAGTAATGTAGGATATTTTTACTGTTAAGTACTTTTTGTTTACTTACAGCTCGGTAGAGGGCTGATCCCCTTGCGGGCACTGTGCGGCAAGAGTACCCTCCGAGGCAGGACCCTCTGGCGAAGATGTCTTCCCCCGTTTAGAAACCTTTGTTTCCGGGTCTTCAGAGGTGGTCCTCTTCCTTCCTTGGGGAGAGGGAATTTCAGATTCTTCTCCCTGGTTATCCTCCTTCCCGGAGGCGCTAATTCCCCCGGTTTGGATGAATAATGAGTGAGGCCTGCTTTCAGCCTCTTTATTCCCCCTTTATCTTCCCCTGAGGGCGACTGATAAGGCGCTGGCTCGAGCATTCTGGCTAGTACTGGATCGGCCGAGCCTTCAGGAAGGGGGGCCGAACACCTGATCATCTTCGCCTTTGTTACCCAGTCCTGGTCAAAGAGCGACTTTTCAGAATGATGTTATGATAAATAAAAAGACAACGTGTTCGGCCACGGGATTACTTACTTGGGTATCTGGGCTATTACAGCTCAGATCCGCATCCTCGGTGGTGCCCGGACACTTTATTTGTGGTCCGAAGAACAATTTGTACATCTCTTCGAGCGTCATGTCGAGGAAGTGCTGAATAGTTCGCGGTCCTGCCCGGTTGAATTCCCACATACGGAGGGGTCGATGTTTGCAAGGCGGGACTCGATGAACTAGCATGACTTGCATTACCGTGACCAGGCTGACATCTCTCTCAAGGATATCTCGGATGCGACTCTGCAATATCGGCACATCATTTTCTGGCCCCCAGTCCAGCCCCTTATTGACCCATTACGCCAGTTGTGATGGGGGGCCTGAACGGAAGGCGGGGGCAGCCACCCACTTAGTACTTCGGGGAGCTGTGATGTAAAACCACTCCCCCTGCCATAAGTTGGATATCTCCGGGAAGGAACCTTTTGGCCATGGGGCATCGACGCCTTTGCTTATTGTGGCACCTCCGCATTCTGCGTGTCACCCATCAATTATCTTCGGCTTCAAATTGAAGGTCTTGAGCCATAAGCCGAAGTGTGGGGTGATGCGGAGGAAGGCCTCACATATGATGATAAATGACGAGATGTGAAGAATGGAATCCGGAGCTAGATCGTGGAAGTCGAGCCCATAATAGAACATGAGCCCTCTGACGAAGGGATCGAGACTAAAGCCTAGCCCTTGGAGGAAGTGGGAAACAAATACGACACACCCGTTGGGCTCGGGAGTGGGGATGACCTGCCCTCAGGCAGGCAGCCTGTGCGAGATTTCAGCGGTCAGATACCTGGCCTCTCTTAGCTTCTTGATGTCTTCCTTTGTGAAAGAGGAAGGCATCCATCGACCTTGAAGGTTGGATCCGGACATGGTTGAAGGTCCGAAGCGCCTGACCTGAGCCTTGGGTGTTGGAACTCGAGGCGGTGGAAGGATTCGATTAAGTACAAGAGGGAAAAAAGGACAGGCCTTGGCCTCTTTATAAAGAGGGTGAATATCAAGCGTCCTCCTCGTGGCCGTTTGGGACTTGCCTAAAATCGAGGAGTCATACCAATGGGCACGATTGGGTTACCTGCGTCCGTATTGATGAGAATCCCGTAATAGGGGGGACACGATCTCTGCTTCGACAAGACGTGTCAAGAAAACCGCCTCGCGATATGTGCATTGCTGGTTGAGAAAAACGGTTCGAATAATGACCGGGCCATAGCATGATGTCATGTTGCTAAATGTGTCAACAGATTAGATTTGTGGAGATATTGTTCTCTCTACGGTGGTATGTGGAACTTGTTTTGCAGAGCCGGACACTATCCTTGTGTTCAAAATCTTCTATGGATTATTCAGAGGAAGAACCCGCCTTGCAATGCCAAAGACAAATCTGCACGCCGGATTCATCGTAATTGAAGCCTGGTCCAGGGGCTACTAAGGGAGTCTTGGATTAGGGGTCTCTGGACAGCCGGACTATATCCTTTGGCCGACTGTTGGACTATGAAGATACAAGATTGAAGACTTCGTCCCGTGTCCGGATGGGACTCTCCTTGGCGTGGAAGGCAAGCTTGGCAATACGGATATGTAGATCTCCTCCCTTGTAACCGACTCTGTGTAACCCTAGCCCCCTCCGATGTCTATATAAACCAGAGGGTTTAGTCCCTAGGACAACAAACAATCATACCATAGGCTAGCTTCTAGGGTTTACCCTCTACAATCTCGTGGTAGATCAACTCTTGTAATACTCATATCATCAAGATCAATCAAGAAGGAAGTAGGGTATTACCTCCATCGAGAGGGCCCGAACCTGGGTAAGCATCGTGTCCCCCGTCTCCTGTTACCATCCGCCTTAGACGCATAGTTTGGGACCCCCTACCCGAGATCCGCCAGTTTTGACACCGACAGATAGTTATATGATCCAATTATGTTATTATTGTTGAGAGGACTTCCACTAGTGAAAGTATGAACCCTAGGCCTTGTTTCCTAGCATTGCAATACTGTTTGTGCTCACTTTTATCATTAGTTACCTTGCTGTTTTTATATTTTCAGATTACAAAAACCTTTATCTACCATCCATATACCACTTGTATCACTATCTCTTCGCTGAACTAGTGCACCTATACAATTTACCATTGTATTGGGTGTGTTGGGGACACAAGAGACTCTTTGTTATTTGGTTGCATGGTTGCTTGAGAGAGACCATCTTCATCCTACGCCTCCTACGGATTGATAAACCTTAGGTCATCCACTTGAGGGAAATTTGCAACTATCCTACAAACCTCTGCACTTGGAGGCCCAACAACGTCTACAAGAAGAAGGTTGTGTAGTAGACATCACCGCGCTTCTGACCTACTCGCTGCCGCCACTCTTCTTCCCGGTCCACAGCGCCTTCCTTGACACCGGCCACCCTGACTTGATACCGACCATAGTCTTCTCCGCACGACTACCTCGACTACAGCTACACCACCTATTCTCTCGGCTACCTCGACAAACGACACAAAGGGCTACCGCTTTGCTTGAGAAACCTCATCTATTTACACTCCAGCCACGACTTCGTGATGCATCGGCCGTTATGACTGTGGGGGGTGTCCATCGGCTTCCCTTCGGATTCCTCTCCAGTCTCACCGTCTACGTC
>NC_057794.1:475646224-475654068 GCF_018294505.1 Triticum aestivum
ATATGTTCGGGCTTGTCTTGTACTCCAAGTTGACCATGTACTCCTATATATATGCTGTAAAGGCATCTTTTGCCTTAGGGTTTTGGTGATGATGACAACACACGTGGACTAATCGTGCACCATAGTTTTCTCAGGTATACTTTGTGTGGCGCAAGACGGTTAAGTTTTCCCGCTATGCGGAAAAGATCGAAGATGGAGTTTCCGACGTTTTATTTCCTTTGGTTGTAGGATATCCGTACTATTAAGAGGGAATCCTCATTGGAAGGTATTGGGTGAATCATTCACGTACACATTCTCTGCACCCACCATATACCCTCTATCGGTGTCAAAACCGGCGGATCTCGGGTAGGGGGTCCCGAACTGTGCGTCTAAGGCGGATGGTAACAGGAGGCAGGGGACACGATGTTTTACCCAGGTTCGGGCCCTCTTGATGGAGGTAAAACCCTACGTCATTCTTGATTTATTCTGATGATATGAGTATTACAAGAGTTGATCTACCGCGAGATCAGAGAGGCTAAACCCTACAAGCTAGCCTATGGTATGATTGTCTGTTGTCTTATGGACTAAAACCCTCCGGTTTATATAGACACCGGAGGGGGCTGGGGTTACACAAGGTCGGTTACAAAGGAGGAGATATCCATATCCGTATTGCCTAGCTTGCCTTCCACGCCAAGTAGAGTCCCATCCGGACACGAGACGAAGTCTTCAATCTTGTATCTTCATAGTCCAACAGTCCGGCCAAAGGATATAGTCTGGCTGTCCGGAGACCCCCTAATCCAGGACTCCCTCAGTAGCCCCTGAACCAGGCTTCAATGACGATGAGTCCGGCACGCAGTGTTGTCTTCGGCATTGCAAGGCGGGTTCCTCCTCCGGATACACCACAGAAGAGTTTGAATAAAAGAACAATGTCTGACCCTGCAAAATAAGTTCCACATACCACCATAGAGAGAATAATATTTCCACAAATCCAATCTGCTGACATGCTTTGGCAACATGACATCATGTCATGGCTCGGCGGTTACTCGAACCGTTTTTCTTTGACCAGCCCCGCACATAACGCGAGGCAGTTTCTTGACACGTCTTGTCAAAGCAGAGTTCGTGTCCCACTTATTACGGGGTTCTCATCAATACGGGCGTGGGTAACCCAACTGCGCCTAGGACTCCTAGATTTTAGGCAAGTCCCAAACGGCCACTAGGAGGACGCTTGATATTCAGCCTCTTTATAAAGGGACAAGGCTTTTACCTTTCTCCCCCCCCCCCGTGCTCAATCACATTCTTCCCCCGCCTCGAGTTCTAACATGCAAAGCCCAGGTCAGGTGCTTCGGACCTTCAATCATGTACGGATCCAGCCTTCAGGGCCAGTGGATGCCTTCCTCCGTCACGGAGGAGGACATCAAAAAGTTGTGGGAGGCTAGATATCTGACCTTCGAGATTTCACATAGGCTGCCCGCCCGAGGGTAGGTCATCCCTACTCCCGAACCCAACGAGAGCATCGTGTTTGTCCCCCACTTCCTCCGAGGACTAGGCCTTCCTCTGGATCCCTTTGTCAGGGGTCTTATGTTCTATTACGGGCTGGATTTTCACGATCTAGCCCCGGATTACCTCCTACACATATCGTCATTCATTGTCGTTTGTGAGGCCTTTCTCCGCATTATCCCTCACTTAGGCCTATGGCTCAAGACTTTTGACGTGAAGCCGAAGATGGTCGAAGGGCAGCACGCAGCGTGCGGAGGCGCTCTAATAAGCAAAATTGCTAGCGCTTCATGGCCGAAGGGTTCCTTTCCAGAGGTATCCGAATTATGGCAATATGAGTGGTTTTACATCACAGTTCCCAGAAGTGCCAAGTGGGTAGCTGCCCCTGCTTTCCACTCGGGCCCTCCACCACAACTGATGTCATGGATTATCAGAGGGCTGAGCTGGGGTCCAGCCAAGGACGTGCCTATACTGCAGAGCCGCATTCAAGATCTCTTCGAAGGATATTTCAGTCTGGTTATGGTGGTGCAAGTCATGCTGGTTCGTCGAGTCCAGCCTTGCAAACGCTGGCCCCTCCGCATGTGGGAGTTCAACCCAGAAGGACTGCGCACTATTCAGAATTTCATCGGCCTAACGCACGAGGAGATGTATAAATCATTCTTCAGACCCAAAATAGAGTGTATGGATACTACCGAGGACGTGGGCCTGAGCAGCAACCACACTACCGACCAAGTAAGTAATCCTCTAGCCGAACACACTGTCTTTCATTTATCATGACGTCATTCTGAGAAATCGCTTTTTGACCAGGACTGGCTAACAAAGGCGAAGATGATTCAGTGTTCAGCCCCCCTTCGTGAGGGTTTGGACAATCCAGTACTGGAAAAGGTGCTCGAGCTAGCACCTTGCCCGGAGCCCCCAAAGGAAGATAAAGGGGGGAATAATGAGGGCGAAAGCGGGCCCCCATCGCTACCAATTCCAACCGAGGGAATGTGCGCCTCCGTGAGGGAGGATAACCATGGGGAAGAATCTGACCTTCTCTCGCTCCGGGGAAGGAAGAGGACTGCTTCTGAAGATCCGGAAACCAAGGCTTCCAAACGGGAGAAGAAGTCTCCACCAGAGGGTCCTGCCTCGGAGGGTGCTCTTGCCGCACAAAGTCCGCACGGGGATCAGCCCTCTAACGAGCCGTAAGTGATCAAAAAATGCTTAATAGTAAATATATTCTACCTTACTTCCGAGGAAAATAACCGAAGCATTTATCTTGCAGTTCGGATCTTAGCCCTTCTCAACAGAGCTCGTCTTCAGGGGATCTTCTTTCGGTGAGAATGGAGAGCGAAACGCCTCCCCCGGACTCCCCCGCTCAAGAAGCAGGCGACCATGAAGTGTCGTCACGGAGGGCCTCCCCGGGCCCGGTGAGGCTAGAAGATAATCCTATGGTCACCTGAAGTCCCCAGTATCCGGCTCTTGAAGAGGGCAAACAAAAGAGTCCGGCGTCGTCTGGTATGCGGTCGGACGCACTGAGGGATCTGCTGAAGTGAGCGACCGTCTCAGAAGAACAGCGTACGTTGATGGGTACGGTGATGGAAAGGATTTTGTCCGTCGAAAGCGGGTTGCATGACGCCTTTATGAGTATACTAACGTGATTTGAGGTACGTAAAATGATATACATTTGTGATAGTACCGCACATTTTTAGGTGTGCCCCATGTAGATAGTAGCCCCTGAGACTCTGGTTGTCGTCGAGAATGGCGGCAAACAGAGGATCGTAGTCCCAGGTATTACCCATACCGCTTTTATGTGCAGGTGGTGGAAGGTCCGGTCGCTAGCCGGACTAATGAGTTTGCCGAACTAAAGCGGCAACTGGATGCGGCAGATGCCGACATCGAGCTTGTTAACAAGCGGCTTGACGAGGCACAGGGTAAGTGATGTTTTCTGGTGAATGTGACATAGTGAGAGCAGCGTGATGCTAGTATCTTTAATATGTTGTGACTGCAGATGGAGCTGCCACCGTGTAGACCCTTCGGGCGGAACTTGCGCGAGCCAAAGAACAAGCAAGGAGTAGTAATGCGGCTGCTTTGAAGGCGGCCGAAGAGTTAAGAGCCGAGAAGGCCGCGCATTGCAAGAGCAAAGAGAAAATGGCCAAGATGGCTGTAAAGTTAAAAGACACTGCCGACTGTTGCTAGTTCCTTGAAGAAGAAAATCGAGCGAAGGCGACGGACCTTCAAAAGGCCATGATGGCGACCAAAGACACCCGCTCTGCCATGAGAGCGAAGAAGGAGGAGCTGCGTGAAGCCGGTGATATTGTGGCTGGGAAGCCCTTTATGCTGCAGAGGAAGTTCGGAGATCCGCGGTATGCCCCTCTAGATCGGCTGTGGAGTTCGGCAGATGCATATCTGGACTTGGTGGCGAGCGCTATTGATGCGGCCGAATACTTCCGAGATCAAACAGATCGTGAAGTGGACAAGCTGTTCTGGTCATAGTTTAACGTTCCAGAGCATCCGCTTCCATTGACTGATCAGCTAGCCGAATGGGCCGAACTCAATAGGTTGTCCGGACTCGCCATGAGGTCTGTCGTGGATCAGCTGTGGACGGAAAGGCCAAAGCCAAACAACTATTTTAGCCTGGTGCAACAGTTCCTTGGTGCGGTGCCGCGCATTAATGTGATGAAGAGGTCGGCGTGCATAGAAGGCTCGTGGATGGCCCTTGCCCGTGTCAAAGCATACTGGGTGGAGATGGATGCTACCACTGTTGCGGCGCAGGGTTCGGCCATAGGCCGAGTGGCTGCCGAGCACTATTTTGAAGATGTTCTTGAGGGTGCTCGTTTGATATTGGCTTAGTGCTCGAAGAATATTATGTTTGAGTGACATGTATTCCCATTGTAAAAACAATGTTTTATGAAATTTATCAAGGTTGTATTTATACTTTTACCCGAAAGTAATATGATGCCTCCTGTGCGGCCGTTTACGTATATATATGTATATCCTGAAAGATTGCAGTCGTCGGCTTCAGCCCCCACGCATATAATGCGGGGGTGTTCACAGAAGACGCGTATTCACACCTAATCCAACGTCTTGGTCCTATTAAGGAGGTGATAGCGCAGCGAACTAGGCAACCGGACTATAATGCTTTAACACTTTCACTTAGCCAGAGGAGTTTGACAGTGGGGCTACTATATAGCCCCTGGTGGCTCCTCACTCACCCGAATTCGGGGTGCGTACATGCTTGGCCGGGAAACGACCCTTCTTTAAGGTAGAGGAATTCTAAGATTCCGATAGGTCATCGAGTGGTTGACCAGTCTCATGCTATATCATGACAACTAGTTTTCGGCTTTCTCTACTGAGGTGCTCGTCCGGATGAACCAGGGCACAATCACAGTAGTTCTCCTGGTGCCGCCTTAGCCGATAGAGCGGAACGTAAGGCAGCAAAACATAGGAGCCGGGCAAACCCAACATTTGACCAAAGACATGATTCGGAGCTGATGCATATAAGGCCAAACTGGCGATGCCGAACACTCCCTAAGGTATTCGGTCTTTATTGCGGGCCTACACAGTGCCCTTTGTAAGAAGCCCCTGGTGTCCTGGTACGTGCATTATTCTGACGTGGCCACATGCCAAGACGTCAGCCCCCTTCTCAATTGTACTGAGAATCTGAGGGATGTGTATCAACAAGAGACAGTAAAAAAGGTTGACACAGGGTCTTAATCTAAAAAGAATCCTTGGAACGGGTCCCTGCTGCACGTCTGCGCCCGTGTCTCCGTTGTGCTGTATCCTGGACGGGTGTAGCACGATGGTCATCTGTAAAAGAGAGGAACTTAGGTTAAAAGTGTGCAAAAAGGTAGGTTTAAAGAAACCATGTACAATTCAAGATGAGTAAAAATTGCCACTTGTCTGCGCGCGTTGAGCCCCTTGTATTTGTAATAGGGGTGTGGCCATCACACCTGTATGAATTACATATAGCTGCGCCGGACTCGTCTAACTGTGTCCGTGGTCTTGACGACCTATCGAATGCTTTAGTTGGTGAGGCCGTTTTAGTGTGCGGCTGCCAAGGCAACCGCACTCTCTTCGACGCGCAGGGATCGCTCAATATTTCCATTTACTATAATGATGCCACGTGGACCGGGCATCTTAAGCGTGAGGGAAGCGTAATGCGGTATTGCATTAAAGCGAGCGAAAGCTTCGCGTCCAAGTAGTGCTTGATAGCCACTTTGGAACGGAGCAATGTGGAAGGTTAAATTTTCGCTACGGAAGTTATCGGGGAAGCCGAATATAACCTCTAGTAGCAGGGAGCCCGTGCAATGAGCCCCTGGGCCTGGCGTTACTCCTTTAAAGGTAGTTGACGGTGTCAAAACCGGCGGATCTCGGGTAGGGGGTCCCGAACTGTGCATCTAAGGCGGATGGTAACAGGAGGCAGGGGACACGATGTTTTACCCAGGTTCGGCCCCTCTTGATGGAGGTAAAACCCTGCGTCTTGCTTGATTAATATTGATGATATGTGTAGTACAAGAGTAGATCTACCACGAGATCGGAGAGGCTAAATCCTAGAAGCTAGCCTATGGTATGATTGTATGTTGTCCTACGGACTAAAACCCTCCGGTTTATATCCGTATTGCCTAGCTTGCCTTCCACGCCAAGTAGAGTCCCATCCGGATACGAGATGAAGTCTTCAATCTTGTATCTTCATAGTCTAACAGTCCGGCCAAAGGATATAGTCCGGCTGTCCGGAGACCCCCTAATCCAGGACTCCCTCAGTAGCCCCTGAACCAGGCTTCAATGACGATGAGTCCGGCGCGCAGTATTGTCTTCGGCATTGCAAGGCGGGTTCCTCCTCCGAATATACCACGGAAAAATTTGAATACCAGGATAGTGTCTGACCCTGCAAAATAAGTTCCACATTCCACCGTAGAGAGAATAATACTTCCGCAAATCTAATCTGCTGACTTGTTTTGGCAACATGGTATTATGCCATGGCCTGGTAATTATTCGAACCGTTTCCTTTAACTAGCCCCGCACATAACGCGAGGCAGTTTCTTGACACGTCTTGTTAAAGCAGAGATCGTGTTCCCCTTATTACGGGATTCTCATCAATACGGGAGTGGGTAACTCAACCGCGCCATCGATCATGGCGCTTGGGGATAAGCGAGCTTTACCATGCTAGTGGGGGCGCATAGTTTCGGCCGCCCATATAAAGGGACATGGATTCACCTTTTCATCCACGCCTTGTCCCTCCTTTGCTCATCCATTTTCGCACACTCGAGCTCCAGCGCCCAAGTCCGCATTTCCCACCTCAACCTTCTCCAACCATGTCCGGAGCGGGAGGTAGGTGGATGGTCTCCTCTGTCACGGAGGGACACATCAAGAAGCTGAGGAGAGTCGGATACCTGCCCGACGACATCGCGCACCGGCTCCCAGATGAGGGGCAGCTCATCCCCACCCCCAGGCCCCATGAGAGGGTAGTGTTCCTTACCCATTTCCTCTGTGGACTGGGATTCCCTCTCCACCCATTCATCCGGGGGCTCATGTTCTACTACGGTCTGGATTTCCACGATCTGGCCCCGAACTTCATCCTCAACATCTCGGCGTTCATCGTCGTGTGCAAGGCCTTCCTCCGCATCTAGCCCCACTTTGGCTTATGGCTGAAGATCTTCAATGTCAAGCCGAAGGTAATGAGCGGCCGCCAGGCGGAGTGCGGAGGCGCCATGGCGGGCAAGATGCCCAACGTCACATGGCTCGAGGGCTCCTTCGTGGAGACCATAAAGGGGTGGCAATCGGGGTGGTTCTACATCACCGAGCCGCGTGGCCCTAAATGGGCAGCGGCCCCTGAGTTCTGATCTGGCATCCCCACGCGGCTAACCTCCTGGCAAGAGAAGGGCCTGTCCTGGGGCAGTTCGGGAGAGTTGACCGTTCTCCAAACATGTATTCAAAACATGGTGAACAAGAAGCTCAAACTCGTCAACGTAGTCCAGGTCATGCTCATCCGCCGGATCCTCCCGTGCCAACAATGGGCTTTCAACTTGTGGGAGTTCGACTCGGCCCAGCACCAAACTCTGAACAGGCTCTTCGACACAACGCACGAGGATGCCTAGAAGTTGCTATTCAAGGGTGCCAAGGCCCCCCCCCCACTACCAAGGATCACGGATTCAGCGCGAAGCGCCAAGCCAGCGTAGTAAGCTGTTTTACCTCTTACAGGATACTTGTTTTCCATAGTTTGACTCTATGCAGGATATAAGCTCACGTACCTTTGATAGGATTGGCAGGAGACAGCCAGACAGATCGACTGTCCGGCTCCTTTGCCCAAAGGCCCAGCTGATGCTCTCCTGACGAAGATGCTGACTCCGGCTCCTTACAAGGTGCCGGAGAAGACCAAGAATGCCAAGGGA
>NC_057794.1:475654352-475664927 GCF_018294505.1 Triticum aestivum
CCAACTGGGGAGGCCGAAGGGTCCATGAAGGGAAGGACTCTCCTTCCGGACTAATCCACCACCGCCGCCGAAGGCGAAAACAAGTGGCTGCTCAGGGACAAGCCCCTGGCGAAGTCGTAAGTATTCGGATGCCAGAGTAACTCATAGCATACCTTTGTCACATCGCTTCTCCTAACGCCGAATTATGACTATGCAGACCGCCATGAGCCCGTATCGACGTATCGTCGGACGGCTCCCTAGGCTCGTCGGATATGGATAGCGATCCACTTCCGACCGCCACCTCCCCTTGCCCTACGGACAACGCTGAGGTAGTGTCTCAAGAGGCACCGGGTCGAGGGGAGACAGTCCCGGAGGCGCCTCAAGGCGACCTTCCGGACTCCGGAACAGAGGGAGCAAAGCCCCCGAGGGCTCCGAGTTCGGACCTCAGCCGAACACCGCCGGAACCTCCAGTGGTTCCGGACTCGGGTAGGCGGCCTCCTTCCAAGAGGGGCAAGACGCCTATGCCGGTGACCTTTGTCCATCCAGAGGCACCAGACAATCTGCTGGGAGCGCTTCGCAGTGCTTCCATCGACGAAGAGCACCGCACTATTATGAGTGCGGTGATCGAGAAGGTTCAGTCCACCAAAAGTGGACTGACTGAAGCCTGTGCCAGCCTTCTAACAGGCTTTGAGGTAAGTATTTAAAATATACGAAAAGTATTACCGCATAGACAGTAGCCCCTGATGCTCTATTCGGTGTTCACAAAGAAAAGCCGAACAGAGGATCAAACAATATCGCAGGAGTCTAATATAAGTATGTCTATATGCGTATGCAGGCTTCGCTGCTGGCCTATGCCGCACTGACTGCGGAGGTCGCCGTACTGAAGCAGGACCTGAAAGGGTCCAAGGAAGAGCTCGGCCTTGCCAAGAGGCAGCTCGAGGAGAACAAAGGTAAGTAGTACCTGGTCTGTGGATATAAAAATAATGCGATTGCAAAATGACAGGATTATCGTAAATTTGCTAGGGGCCACGACCGAGGTGGCAACCTTGAAGCAAGCGCTATCCGAGGCCGAAGACAAAGCGGCCAAGGAGCGCACCGAGCGGGAAAGGCATGAGGCACGGGTGGGCGAGGTGCAGCAAGAGCTCCACGCACTTGTGACGAAGCACGAGGCGCTGGAGCTTGACTTGAAGACGCGAGAGTCCGAGCTTGCCGCGGCCCTTGAGAGCGCAAAGAATGCCAAGGCTGAAGCCCAAAAGGCCCTCCAGGAGATTGATGTGATGAAGAAGATAGCGGCGGGTAAGGCATTCTATATGCAAAGTAAGCATGTGAAAGTAATTTACTTGTTACTTACCCGGATCCGGAGCTCTCCAGGAGCATTCACAGATTTGCCCGGTAGCGTGTCGGATGCCGCACAGTTTTACCAGGCCGAGGAGGGAAGCTCAACGGAGAAGCTGTTCTGGTCTCAGTATACTGGGACCGAACACCCGATGCCTCTGAGCGACTAGCTGAAGCAACTGGTCGAGCTGCACAAGGCGGCCGAACAGGCCATGAAGGGCTTTATAGTTCGGCTGTGGCCTGGCGACGCCCTTCCTAACAGCTACTTCGGCCTGGTGAGGCGGCTTGTGGATGCCTGCCAACGACTGGAAGTCGTCAAGTGGTCCGTTTGCATCGAAGGTGCACGCCGGGCTTTCGCCCGTGTGAAGGTGCAATGGGCCAAGCTAGATGCCGTGAAGCTGATCAAGGAAGGGCCACCGCAGGGCAAGGAGCATCGCACCCTCGAAATTTATTATGAGGGTGTCCTGAAGGGTTCCCATCTTGTAGCGGACGAATGTCCAAAGGATGTAATATTTGAGTAAACTTTCTCGTGTGATCCTGTATGATGAAAACTTGTTTCATATGCGCTATGCAACGCTTGTGTGAATTTAAAATATTACCTTCTGTTTGGCTGTTTATCCAATCTGAGAGATGGCTAGTCCTCTGCTTCTGCCCCCATGCCGCGAGTGCTGGGGTGTTCGGGATAAACCTGAGCACTCTTGTTCCCATTTTTGGGTCCTTCGAGGGAGGTGCTCAGCATAGCGAACAAGGCAACCGGACTAATAATGCTTTATCACTCTCACTTAGCCATAGAATTCTATAATTTTAAATTTCGGCGAAGCCCCTGGTATTCGGAAGGCCGAATTCGGGGCGCGATACAGACCTTTAAGCCGGACAGGACCGGCTCCTCGCTCTAAGCGGCATAAGTCTTTAGGGACTCGAAACCTCGCCGAACAGCGACCAGTCTCTCGCCTTATCATGACAGTCAGTTTTAGCTTTCTCTACTGAGGTGCTTAGCCCAGCAGAACCGGGGCACAATCGTAGTAGTTCTCCTAGTGCTACCTTAGCCGATAGAGCGGAACGTAAGGTACCAAAACATAGGAGCCGGGCAAACCCAAGATTTGACCAAAGACATGATTTGGAGCTGATGCATATAATGCTATAAGTTCGGGGTGCCGCACTTGTGAAAGTGTTCGGGCTTCTCACACCATATTGTGGGGTATTTAAGCCCCTGGTGTATTGGCCGTACTAAAGTGTACGGTTGCAAGGCGTCATTAATGAACACATATATATAAAAAGAGAAGAATGCAATAATAGTCTTAATGCTATGCATTGTTTATTCAAAAAAGGTGCGTTAAAGCAGAATGATACAGATAGTGCGATAAGCAAAAAGTAGGGTTATTTCCCTTCCAAGGGCAAGTTGAGGAATAGTATTAAAGCAAATATTTCACTCGTTATCGTAATCCACCTGGGAGTTCCGTGGTGTGACATAGCTTTCTGCCTCCTTGGTTGTTGCATCATGTGTTCGGCAATCATGCTGCCGGACAGGGTTTTTAGAGATTAAAGTCCTGAAAAGAGAAAGATAACAAAGCGAGAAGCCCCTAGTGCGGTTTAAGCCACGTCTTGGGGTGTGCCGTAGTTGTGCCCCCCTCCCCACCTGTGCCCATGGTATTTTAATGCGTAATTATGTACACGTGGCGCGGATTTCGCCATTTGGCTGGGACTGGGGTGGGGGCCGCATTGCTACGCGAGCTCAGATTGTACCAGGCGGTCTAGTTGCCGATTACTCTGAGCGTGCTTGAAGGTGTCCGGGTCTTGAAACGCCGAACTGGTGGATTGACTTGAGAGGCTGCTTTGCGCTTCTGCTGCGAGGACCGTAGTGTGCTCCTCCGTGCGGAGAGAGCGCTATATGTTTCCATTAACTATGATGACCCCCGAGGTCCTGGCATCTTGAGCTTGAGGTATGCATAATGCGGTACCGCATTGAATCTCGCAAATGCGGTTCGCCCGAGCAGTGCATGATAGCCACTGAGGAATGGGACTATATCGAAGATTAATTCTTCGCTTCGGAAGTTATCCGTGGATCCGAAGACCACTTCCAATGTAATTGAGCCTGTGCAATGGGCCTCTACACCTGGAATGACGCCTTTAAAGGTCGTTTTTGTGGGTTTGATCCTTGAGGGGTCTATACCCATTTTGCGCACTATGTCCTGGTAAAGCAGGTTCAGGCTGCTGCCTCCATCCATAAGGACTCGAGTGAGGTGAAATCCGTCGATGATTGGGTCTAGGACCAGTGTGGCGAATCCGCCATGACGGATACTAGTGGGGTGGTCCCTGCGATCGAAGGTGATCAAACAGGAGGACCATGGGTCCCTGCGATCGAAGGTGATCAGACAGGAGGACCACGGATACTAGTGGGGTGGTTGGCTAGCTTGTCGGGGGTGCCGTGTATTTGACACGAGCGATCGAGTATACGGTCCAAACTGGACGGGCCCGGAGTGCTTTGTTTGAATGGCTTTTTCTATTGACCGGGTTTAGAGCCATTGAATCCAGCATTGACTGCCGTATCCTCAGTATTATCGCTATTAATGCGGCGCTTATGTTTGTTGCGACGTGACCAGCTATTGCCGTCCTTGGTATCTGAAGTACCATGGTTCCTTGATATGGTATTACTGCGAGCCAGCCAGCTGTCTTCTCCCGCACAAAAGCGGGTCATGAGTGTCGTGAGGGCTGCCATAGATTTCGGCTTTTCCTGACCAAGGTGCCGGGCTAGCCACTCGTCGCGGATGTTGTGCTTGAAAGCTGCTAGGGCCTCTGCATCCGGACAGTCGACGGTTAGATTTTTCTTTGTTAGGAACCGTGTCCAGAATTGCCTGCCCGATTCCTCTGGCTGCTGAATTATGTGGCTCAAGTCATCGGCATCTGGTGGTCACACATAAGTGCCCCGAAAGTTGTCGAGGAATGCGGCTTCCAGATCTTCCCAACAGCCAATGGATTCTGCTGGCAAGCTATTGAGCCAATGTCGAGCTGGTCCTTTGAGTTTGAGTGGGAGGTATTTAATGGCCTATAGATGTAGGATCGAAAGTATGGCTAGAGGGGGGGTGATTAGACTACTTGACCAAATAAAAACTTAACCTTTTCCCAATTTTAGTTCTTGGCAGATTTTAGCTATTGTAGGACAAGTCAAGCAATCATCACACAATTCAAGCAAGCATGCAAAGAGTATATTGGCAGTGGAAAGTAAAGCATGCAACTTGCAAGAATGTAAAGGGAAGGGTTTGGAGAATTCAAACGCAATTGGAGACACGGATGTTTTTCCCGTGGTTCGGATAGGTGGTGCTATCCTACATCCACGTTGATGGAGACTTCAACCCACAAAGGGTAACGGTTGCGCGAGTCCACGGAGGGCTCCACCCACGAAGGGTAACGGTTGCGCGAGTCCACGAAGGGCTCCACCCATGAAGGGTCCACGAAGAAGCAACCACCCACAAAGGGTCCACGAAGAAGCAACCTTGTCTATCCCACCATGGCCATCGCCCATGAAGGACTTGCCTCACTAGCGGTAGATCTTCACGAAGTAGGGGATCTCCTTGCCCTTACAAACTCCTTGGTTCAACTCCACAATCTTGTCGGAGGCTCCCAAGTGACACCTAGCCAATCTAGGAGACACCACTCTCCAAGAAGTAACAAATGGTGTGTAGGTAATGAACTCCTTGCTCTTGTGCTTCAAATGATAGTCTCCCCAACACTCAACTCTCTCTCATAGGATTTGGATTTTGTGGAAAGAAGATTTGAGCGGAAAGCAACTTGGGAAGGCTAAAGATCAAGATTCATATGGTAGGAATGGAATATCTTGGTCTCAACACATGAGTAGGTGGTTCTCTCTCAGAACATATGAGTTGGAATTGTGTATGTGTTCTGATGGCTCTCTCCACGAATGAAGAGGAGGTGGAGGGGTATATATAGCCTCCACGCAAAATCCAACCGTTACACACAGTTTTCCAATCTCGGTGGGACCGAATCAACAAACTCAGTCGGACCGAAAAGGTAAAGCTAGTGACCGTTAGAGATTTTCGGTGGGACTGACATGCAACTCGGTAGGACCGATATGGTTAGGGTTTCGGCATAACGTAATCTCGGTGAGACCGATTACACAAACTCGGTGAGACCGAATTTGGTAATAAGCTAACCAGAGAGTTGGTCAGGCAAACTCGGTGGGACCGATTTGCTCTTTCGGTGAGACCGAAAAGTTACAAAAAGGAAACACTGAATTTACATTGCAATCTCGGTGGGACCGATTCGCTCTTTCGGTGAGACCGAAAAGTTACGAAAGGGAAACAGAGAGTTTGCAATCCCATCTCGGTCAGACCGAGATCCCTATCGGTAGAACCGATTTGCTAGGGTTTGGAAGTGGTTTATGACAAGTGAAACTCGGTGGCGCCGGATAGAAAGAATCGGTATGACCGAGTTTGGCTTAGGGTTTAGGTTATATGTGGATATGGGAAAGTAGTTGAGGGTTTTGGAGCATATCACTAAGCACATGAAGCAAGAGGCTCATTAAGCAACACCTCATCCCTCCTTGATAGTATTGGCTTTTCCTAAAGACTCAATGTGATCTTGGATCACTAAAATATAAAATGAAGAGTCTTGAGCTTTTGAGCTTGAGCCAATCCTTTGTCCTTAGCATTTTGAGGGTTCCACTTTCACCATCCATGCCATGCCAATCATTGAGCTTTCCTGAAATAATCATCTTGGAATAGCATTAGCTCAATGAGCTATATGTTGTTATGAATTACCAAAACCACCTAGGGATAGTTGCACTTTCAATCTCCCCCTTTTTGGTAATTGATGACAACATATAGATCAAAGCTTCGACAAATGATAATAAGCATGAAATATATCGTCACTTTGAGAAGTTTGTGACAAGTAAGAGCTCCCCCTAAAT
Source organism: Triticum aestivum (assembly GCF_018294505.1). Classification (NCBI taxonomy): domain Eukaryota; kingdom Viridiplantae; phylum Streptophyta; class Magnoliopsida; order Poales; family Poaceae; genus Triticum; species Triticum aestivum. The sequence goes on from NC_057794.1 coordinate 475,660,591, forward strand.
TTGTGCATATTTAAAAATTTGCTTTGGACTGCAAATGCACAAGAGCTAGAGTCATGGGTTACTCTTCCATGTCACATACTTCTTGGTGGAGCGCTTAAAATGATAAGAATGAAATACATGCACTCATCACCAAGAATAGTGAATGATCACATAAGATAGATAAGGTAATAGCATTCACCAAGCATTAAGTGTAGCTTATGATCAAACACATGATCATCAATGTCTCACGAGCAATGACATAGTATCTCAAGCACTCAAAAGCAAACAAAGTTAAAAATCACCAAATAAAGCAAGAGAAAAAAAAGCAACACTCTCTCTCTCTCGAAGCCTATGATCTATACAGTTTTCTCCCCCTTTGGCAACAAGTTACCAAAAAGTTCCTAGAAAATGCATAGTGCTAGATTGACGTTTAGGCTTGATCTTCAGGTGGTGGTGGAGTCTAGATCACTCCAAGGACGAAGGCTTCCGTAGACGCTGAAGTAGACGCTGGAGTTGGAGCTGAAGTAGATGCTGGAGCTGGTGGAACTGAGGCTGTAGCTGGTGCAGAAGTAGTGGCTCTGGTGTCAGCAACTGGCACTGCAGACGACCTCGGACCTCGCGGCACTCTGGCAAAGGCATCAGTTGTAGTCCTACCTCTCCTCTCCTGCATGTCATCCTGGAGCTGCTCCACTGCAGTCTGAATCTCTGTCACCTTGACATCCAAGTCATAGAACTTTTGTTCCATGATTCTCTCTAGGCTTGCCTGGTTCTGAGTTAGGGTGGCTAGTCCTTTCTCAATCCGCAGGGTGGATGCAATTAGGTAACCAAGCTGCTCTTGTTTGGTTTTCAAGAAGTACTTCGATGCCTCCTCTTGAGTTGGCATCTTGGCAGCTTTCTCCTTCCTTGCCTTCTCCTTCTTTGCTTGTGCTTGGGCAGATGATGGTTCATTCTCAGTCATCACAACTTGATTATCCTCAAAATCTGGACGGATGAGCAGGTGTTCCTTATCCAATAAGTATATGCCCGTGCCCATCTTGGAGTTAATGAGCTCCTGAATTTGAGGGGCATATCCACAGCTCCTCTTCTGATCTGCTGCAGTCCTCTTGATGGTCTCTACCATGAGGCTCATCACCTTGAACTTCTGAGGCACATCAAAGATATGTAGCAAGTTGATTGCATGGCCTCTGATCATCTTATGATCTCCAGACTTGGGCAAGAGAGTGTGCGTCAAAATCCAATTTATTGTAGGTAGACCTGATAGAAGATAATGCACTGAGCCAAACTTGAAAGTATCAAGTGCTTCATTTGGGATCTCCTTGTACATGTTGGACATAGAGTTGTGGTCCATCTTCTTGGCATAAATGTCCAAGTCATCTGCTTGCTCCTCTGGGGCATTAATGAGCTGTGCCCACTCAGCAACTGTAGATTGGTACCTCGTACCTTCAAACATCCATGTGATCTTTCCATCTGGGTAGAAATGTGCTGTGGAGTAGAATTGCATAATGAGTTCCTCGTTCCACTTTGTGAGCTTCTGCCCAACAAAGTCTGCAACTCCACAAGCACTAAAGCTGTCATACACTCCAGGGTAGTGTTCCTCATTTTCCTTCATGTACTCCCAATCAACCCATCTCATGTCACAGACTATTGGCTTCTTATCAAGCAACACTGTCTCATAGAAGTCCTGCTGTTCCTTGGTGTGAAATCTGTAATCCACAGCAGTTCTTCTCCTTGAAGCATACGGGTCTGCTTCTCTCCACTTCCTGAGCCCTGAGTCTCTCCTGAGCTTCATATCCTCAGCCACAGGATGAGCATCATTGTGGTCTGGGATCTTGGGCTTGAGTTTTCTAAGTACTTGCTCTTCATCTTCTTCTGCAGCTTCGGGCACTGGGGCCTTGTTCTTCTCAGCTGCAGGTATGCTCCTTGTATTTCTCTTTGGTGCAGACTTGGGCTTGGAGGCAGCTTTGGGTGCTTCTTTGGGCTTAGATGTGGCAGCCCCTGTCCTGATAGCATCACCCATAAGCTTAGGTGCCTTAGGTGCTGGTGCAGCAATCTCTTCTTCTTCCTCTTCTTCCATGATGGAAGCCTTTCCAAGCACTCTGGCTACGGTTTTCTTCACCCTTTCCTTCCTTTTCTTTCCTTCAGCAGCAACTGGCTCTTTGGGTGCAGGCTTTTCAGTTGAAGCTCTGGCCTTTGACATAGGCTGCCTGCCTGCTAGCCTTTTGACTTTCATCCCTGGCTTTATGCCTTGAGCTGGCTCAACTCTCTTTGATGTGGCTTCCTCTTCTGCCACATAATCTTCATCCTCAGAATCTGAAGTTCTCTTCTTCTTCTGTCTGGTGGCAGCTTTTGGCAGATTGCTAGGAGTACTTCTGCTGCCATCATCTGAAGAACTTGAGGGACTAGTGCCCTCACTCATCTGCACTTGCTCTTCTGACATGTTCTGGCTATCACTCTGGTCTGACATGATGAACAAAAGCTGACTGCTGACCCTGTGAACAGTTTATAGATGAGGTAGAATAGATGAGCATCACAAAATGCAGAGATTTTTGTAAAAGAATGACCCAAAAACTTAGTTTTAGTTTCCCACTGAAATCATCTCGGATCTACCGATTTTCAAACTCGGTGATACCGAAGCAGTTTTGGAACCTAAACTAGTGAACTCGGTCAGACCGAGTCACAGTTCGGTGGCACCGAGACTGCTAGGGTTTCACATAGTTCCAAAATCGGTCACACCGATAAGTAATTCTCGGTCAGACCGAGTCTCACTTGTGCAATGGCATAAGCCAAATCGGTGGGACCGAGTTATTCAACTCGGTGGGTCCGAGATGGTTACGGCGGAAACCTAACCCTAAAATTTTTGAATCAAACCTAATCTACGAGCGCATTGACTGGATAGGAGTGTTTCAATCGTGGCAAGAATCATGATGATCACAATGTGCTAAGAATCGGATTGGAGAATAGCACAAAGATCGAGTCCATACCCTAGTTCGGCGGAGACTCGCTACGGCGGCAACGGCGGGGCAGAATTCCGTTGACGGTGACGGAGACCAGTGACTGGAGGCGGCTGGCAGCAATGAGACGATCCGGAGACCAAGTTGGCAGAGCAGGCTATCGCGCGGGCGAAGGGGTTCGGAGAAATTTCCAAATTTTTGCCCGTGACTATATATAGCCCGACCCTGTCGGTGTGACCGAGTGGAACGACTCGGTGGCACCGAGATGCAAATCTGTATACAATTATTGCAATTTTAACACGGAGATATGTAACTCCGATTGGGATGAAATTTTAACATGATACGTAACTCCGACTGGGCTGAAATTTTAACATGATCTCTATCCGGATATTAGATTTCTTGCGGCGAAAGAAGGGCACCAACCGCCTTAAGGGGTGGCCACGAGGGTCAGGGGCGCGCCTGACACCCTAGGGGGCGCCCCCTACCTCGTGGGCCCCTCGAGCATCGTCTCGCGTGGATTCTTCTTCCCAAAAATCATATATATTCCAAAAAAAAATCTCCGTTAGTTTTTATTCCGTTTGGACTCCGTTTGATATGGATATTCTGCGAAACAAAAAACATGCAACAAACAGGAACTGGCACTGGGCACTGGATCAATATGTTAGTCCCAAAAATAGTATAAAAAGTTGCCAAAAGTATATGAAAGTTGTAGAATATTGGCATGGAACAATAAAAAATTATAGATACGGCGGAGACGTATCAATAGACACCGGAGGGGGCTAGGGTTACACAAGGTCGGTTACAAAGGAGGAGATATCCATATCCGTATTGCCTAGCTTGCCTTCCACGCCAAGTAGAGTCCCATCCGGACACGGTACGAAGTCTTCAATCTTGTATCTTCATAGTCCAACAGTCCGGCTGTCCGGAGACCCCCTAATCCAGGACTCCCTCACCCTACGTTCAATGAGAGAGAGGTTCCCCATCCTCTGTTCTGTGTAGTCCTACTCTTGGCGCTTGTACCTCTTCATTGAGCGGTTGTACCGCTGGCCGGTAGTTTCGGTCTTACCACCGCCCCTAGTACCGCTCAGGGGTGACTCCCTTCTGTACCGGGTGCGGTGGTAAACCGGTGGTGGAACGGTAGTTCCGGTTTTTCTTGATAAACTGGTACTACTGGTGTTCAGGGCGGTAGTACCGCCTCGGACCCCACCGCCCAGGAACTGCTGGCCCAGTGGTAGTTCCGGTCCAACCTCCACTCCAACTACCGGCCTAAGGGGTTTACTTTCTGTATGTGGCCCGGTAGTTGAGCGGTGGTTGTGCGGTAGTTCCGGTTTGTTCCGATAAACCGGTACTACCGGGTGCGCCACCGGAAGTTCCGCTCCTATGCGTTTCTGCACATAACGGTGGGAT